>NC_092338.1:379857500-380142500 GCF_046630445.1 Rutidosis leptorrhynchoides
GTTGAATATATTTTATTATTATAATATATATGTAGTCGTAAACTGGATATTTCTCGTTTGAGTTATTAACATATTAGATCTATGAAGTAATTAAATAGTTGTGAATATTATTTTATTCCAAAAAGAAGAAAAAAAAAATATATATATATATATATATATATATATATATATATATATATATATATATATATATATATATATATTGCAATACTATGATCTGCTACTCTCATGTTATCATATTGTGGTATACTGTTTTAACTTGTATGATTGTATAAACCGACTACATATGAGCATGTTATAGAACATATTTGTGTCTAGTTATCTTCGGATAGAATAACTATTTTTGAGTCTTATGCATGATGAATATAATCATTGATTTACGTTTTGTATTGACTAGGAATATTCTATTTATGGAATGAATATTGATGAATCATAATCATGATTTTTTAAGACAAAGTATACTTGGTGTATTTGATGTATGCATCAAGTAATTTTATACTTATATATGTATATATGTATATATTGTGATTATATATGCTACATGGTTATGGTTGCTACTTTGTAAGTTTTTAATTGGTCTAACATGAAACTTGGAAAAAGTGGTTATATTAATTTGTTATATCATGACCTATGCTATTATTAATCTAATTGATTAATAAGTTAGTGGATTAGATTGGCATATTATTTTGTGATCGGTGTACTCTTTTAAACTCTCGCCATATACATGATTATATGTGCTATACACTGATGCAATTTGATTTTTTTTTAAATCACGATAAATTGCATGTTGGATTATTTTAATATTTAATGCATAATTGATAATCATCATGATCTTTTAAGATTAGAAATATATTTGATCTGTACATAAATTAGTTGTATACTTAATATGCATATCTTTCAAGTGAATATAATTCACAGACCTTTGATATATTAGATCGATTTACATGGTAATTTAATATTTGAAATGTTACCTTATATTTGATATATATTATTTTATGCAAAAAAAAAAAAAAAAAAATTTATGTGGAGTCCAGTTTTATGATGATTAATTGGGCTTATCATGACTATTGCTACTAGGTTACTAGTACGATTGTTGAGTCGCTTTCTAATGCGATTCTTTCTCAGATTGTAACTTGTTTGCAGATAATGGTAACATACACACTATGATCAAATCTAAGAAATATTTCATTGATTTAAATCAAATGAAGGAATTATAAATACTATATCAGGTCTTGCAAACTTGATATAAGGAACGGAAAAGGCAAAAATTCATATTACCAAATGGTAAAAATTTTCTGATAAATAATGCCTTGTTTTCTCAAAATCAAAGAGAAATTAATTGAGTTTCTCTGATATATATATATATATATATATATATATATATCATAATGGATATGATTATCAGTAAATGATAACAGATAATGAGAAATATCTATGTAGCACCTAAAAGCGCATATGATAAAAAGCGCGTATATGATTAAAAGCGCATATGATAAAAAGCGCATATGATGAAAAGCGCAGCGCATATGATTAAAAGTGCATATGGTGATTAATGAAAAGCACATTGAGAAAGAATCACCAATATTTCTTGAAAGAATTCAAGGGAATATATATGGACCAATTCATCCATCATGTGGACCATTTTGATATTTCATGATTCTAATAGACGCATCTAGCGGATGGTCTCATGTTTGTGTGTTATCAAGCCGTAATATGGCATTTGCAAAGTTTCTTGCACAAATTATTAAATTGAGAACACATTATTCTGATTACATCATTAAAAGGATGAGACTTGATAATGCTGGTGAGTTAACATCTCAAGTATTGAATGATTATTATATGTCTACAGGGATTGTTGTTGAACATTCAGTTACTCATGTGCATAAACAAAATTGGTTTAGCTAAATCAATAGATAAACGCTTGCAGCTAATAACTAGATAATTGGAAATGAGTACAAAACTCTCAATATTTATATGGGGACATGTAAAATTACATGATGCGACATTAATTCGCATTAAACCAAGTGCAAGTCATAAATATTCTCCATTACCAACTTAATTTTGGTCGAGAGCCAAATATTTTCCATCTTAGAACATTTGGGTGTGCAGTGTATTTTTAATTGCACCACCACAATAAATGATTCCTCAAAGAAGGATGGAAATATATGTTGGATATGAAACATCTTCAATCATAAGATATATTGAACCCATGACGGGTGATGTTTTACAGCACATTTTGCTGATTGTCACTTTAATGAAACATTGTTCCCTATATTAGGGGGAGAAATGAAAAATAAATAAAAAGATGCTTCATTATGTGAACATCAATTAAGGTATATAGAACTCGCACAAAAGAATGCGAAACGAAAGTTCAAAAATAATGCATATGCAAGAACTTGCAAATTAATTACTTTATGCATTTAAAGATACAAAAAGAGTGACTAAATCATATATACCAGCAGTAAATGCTTAAGCTAGAATTAAAATTCCAAAAACTGGCAATAATGTCACTCATGAGTCTTTGCCACGTCTGAAACGTGGAAGACAAATTGGTTCCAAAGATAAAAATCCTAGAAAAGAAAAATCAGCTGATAATGAGGTAAAAAAAAAGTGTTCAAGAAGAACCACAAATCAATATTCCTTCTGCAGAGGATATTGATAAATGTAAATACATAAATTGCAATATATTATGCAATATTATGGAACCGAAATGAAATGAAAAATCTTGATGAGATATTTTCATATAATGTTACAATGACATCATGAATAAAGATGATGATCTGGAACCAAAATCTGTCATTGAATATCAAAATAGACATGATTGAGCTCAACAGAAAGGAGCAATACGAGCTGAATTAGAATCACTCAATAAAAGAAAAGTTTTCGGATCAATCGTTATCACTTTTAAAGATGTGAAACGTATGAGATATAAATGAATTTTTATCCGAAAAAGAAATGTGCAAATGAAGATACAAGGCAAAACTAGACTTGTAACTCAAGGTTTCCCACAAAGATCAGAAATGAATTATGAGGAAAACTTATCCTTATGTAATGGATACAATTACTTATTAGATACTTAATCAACCCGGTAGTTACTAAAATGCATCTCATGGATGTTGTTACTACTTATCTATATGGATCACTTGATAGTGATATATATGAATATACCTGAAGGGTTTAAGGTATCAGAAACATCTAACGCAAAACCTAAAGAAATGTATTCTATTGAATCACAAAGATTTTTATATGGGTTGATACAATAGTATAACGGATTAAGTGATTACTTGATAAGAAAAGTGTATACATATAAACTTATTTGCACATGTGTTTTAATTATGAAAACAATGACCAGATATATATCGTAGTTATTTATGTCAATGGTCTTAATATCATAGGTACAAATAAAGAGATCCATGAAGCCATTCAACTTCTAAAGAAAGAATTTGAAATGAAAGATCTCGGAAAAACCAAGTATTGCCTTGGTTTACAAATTGAACATATGCCTAATGGTTTACTTGTACATCAAACAACATATACTGAAAAGATTTTAAAACGTTTTAATATGGACAAGGCAAAACCATTAAGTACTCCTATGATTGTTAGATCACTTAATGTTGACACTGATCCATTTCGTCCCTGTGAAGATCATGAAGATATCCTAGGACCAGAAGTACCATATCTTAGTGCAATTGGAGCTCTTATGTATCTTACAAATTGTACAAGACCTGACATTTCTTTTGCAGTTAATTTGTTGGCAAGGTTCAGCTCAGCTCCTACCAAAAGACACTGGAATGGGATCAAACACATATTTCGATACCTTCGAGGAACTACTGATTTAGGATTATTTTATTCTAACGAATCGAAACAAGATTTGGTTGGTTATGCAAATGCAGGTTATTTATCTGATCCACATAAAGCTAAATCTCAAAATGGATATGTATTCCTAAATGGAGGTACCGCAATATCATGGCGTTCTCAAAAACAAACACTTGTTGCAACATCATCAAATCATGCCGAAGTGATTGCATTACATGAAGCTACTCGGGAATGTTTTTGGTTGAGATCAATGACACAACTCATTACTGATTCTTGTGGACTAGAACGCGATAAAAGTCCAACAACTATCTATGAAGATAATGTAGCTTGCATAACACAGATGAAAGAAGGGTATATCAAAAGTGACCGAACAAAACACATACCTCCTAGATTATTCTCATACACTCAAAATCTCATTAAGGACAACCAGATTGAAATGAGATATGTTCAGTCCAGCAAAAACTCTGCTGACCTTTTCACCAAAGCACTTCCAACTGCTATTTTCAGAACACACATTCATAATATTGGCATGAGGCATGTTCAGAAGATGTAACAATTTAGGCGTTGCCTATTTGAGGGGGAGTCAACTCTATGCTGCACTTTTTTTCCCTTAGCTAAAGTTTTATCCCAATGGGTTTTCTTTAGCAAGGTTTTTAACGAGGCAGTACTAGTTATTCTCTAATAAAATTGTCATCCAAGGGGGAGTGTTATAAAAGTTAAATTGGATGTTAATTTTATTATTATTATAGATATTGTATAGTAGATTTTTTGAGTATAAATATGTGTGTTATGAGTTTATAAAATACACACTAAATATATTCTCTCATATTCTCTTATATTCTCTCATATTATCTCTATATAGTTATTAGTAGTCTACAGTCAAGAACTAGGCCACTAAAGGTACTTATAAACCTACTGAATTATAACATAATTTATATATTATATTATTTATTTATTTATATAGATAGATTAACTACCCCACCCCTTTTTTGTTTTCCTTCTAAATTATTTTGCTTTTGCGTCAATCATCTCCCTAATTTTCGCCCAAATTCCCAAAATTCTCATCAACACAAAATCCAATTTCTAAATATTCCTGTAATTCGTATCATCCCTATCGAAATTCAGGGTTTTGCATCTCAATTAATTTCACTCTTTCTCTCTAGTTTTATTTTTTAGTATCTCAATTTCAAGGATTTAGGGTTTAATTTGAGAGATATTAAAAAAATAAAAAAAAAATAAAAAAAAATAAAAAACATAAGATGAGCTTTCAAGATCTTGAATCTGGTCGTCCATTGAATTCTAAAAGAAATGGATACACGAAACAACAAGATCCGACCCAAGCTATAGCTTCTGGAATCTTCCAGATTAATACTGCTGTTTCTACCTTTCAACGCCTTGTTAATACCCTTGGTACTCCTAAAGATACACCTGAACTCCGTGATAAATTGTAAGATTTTAATTTTATTTATTTTTAGTCAATTGTAATTATAATTAGGTTATATTGTTGTTAATCCGAATTGCGTGTTTTATAATTATGTGCTGTATAATTAGATCAATTGTTGAATTTTTGAGATGTTTTATGTGTAATTGGAGGATTGTAGGTGTATCTGAGGTATAATTGAATTTTAAAAACTTAAATTGGTTATGGAGTAGCTGTTTTCGAAATAAAATTTATAATTTAAATTGTAGTGGAAGCTTTGGCTTATTAAAAATTAATGTTGCAAGCGTATTTTTGCTAAACTAAAGAAAAAATTAAATGCTATTTGATGAAGGTGATTGAATGTAGTTGAGTCTACAACATTTGAGTTGTTGCAGGTATTGATTTGGAACACCTTGAGCTAGTAAATGAGTGTATTTTAAGAGTTGATACTTGCGAAATGACTTAAGCGAGTTCGTATGAACTAGTTGTGGATGTGATATGTTTGAAGTTTTAGCTCTAGTTGTATGTGGAGTTGACCTGTTTTGTGATAAACCTTGACCTGAATATTGGGACTTGTATTAGGGGAAACTTTGACCACTTTAGATGGGCAAGTTATGTTTTTTTAATTCGTCCGTGATGATATTGTTAGCTTACTAGTAAGACACTAGAAGCGAAAAAAAACGTTGACCACTTTAGGATTAGATTTGGGTTGCAAACCCAGTCAATTCATCTAATCGGGTTTTTCTTATTTTTACTAGATTTCCAAATGAAAGAAAGAAGTTTAGCATCGTCTCTCAAAGTATCTCGTCTAGGCTTTTTGATATTAAACAAAAATTCATTTTTAAAACGGCAAATAACCCACAAGGTTGCTTGCACTACAACATCAAACCTCTTATTTATTTCACCCCTTATGATATCCGAATTCGAGATTGGCAAGTAATGCTGTTAATGATTTCAGTGATGTATAGTTAGTTGTCTTTGCGTTCCATATGATATCCTATTGTTTATTTTATAGTTCTGAGTTCGAACTTGTAATATGGCTCTTTATGTTAAGAGGTGTTAATAGGTATAGAAAGCACATGAAAGTAGTGTCTTTTATGTTTGCTTATTCAATTACATTTGTTAGCATTGCTATTATTTGATGATTATTGGTTATTAGGTTACTTGTTTATTGTTCTAACACCGATTGTACTTGATTGATAGGCACAAGACGAGACTACATGTTGGCCAGTTGGTGAAGGTTACTTCGGATAAACTTAAACAAGCTAGTGAAACAGATCATCGTGCCGAAGTTAGTGTAAGTGACTCATTTAACATCATATTCATGATTAATTTTTTTACATGGTCGTTTGAGATGCTAACGAAACTAATAAAGCTTTCTGTTTTTAATACACCTAATCACACCAATCTTTATTTACTTATGTTCTTTAATTGCTGATTTTTCATTCAGGCAAGCAAAAAAATTACAGATGCTAAACTTGCAAAAGATTTTCAAGCAGTTTTAAAAGAATTTCAGAAGGCCCAACGCCTTGCAGTTGAAAGGGAGACAGCATACACTCCTCTTGTTCCTCAAACTGTTCTTCCATCAAGGTACGTTAAAGGGTAACTAGTATCTACATAATTAGGTTCTATAATTTATTTGAAATTTGAATATAAATACTTACCCAAATCATACAGTAGTCCTATTATTTATACTTATACGTGCAGTTATGCAGCCAGTGAAATGGATATAAGCGCAGATAAAAATCAAGAACAGCGTCTTCTTCTCGTCGAATCTAGGCGGTTGGTGTTTTGCAGTTGGCTATATTTAAGAAAAGCATCTATCTTTGAGTATGGTATGTTTTTTTTTGTTATTTTGTGCTGAAATCTTGAATTTTTCTGTTTGCAGACAGGAGGTTTTGCTATTGGACAATGAGATATCATTCAATGAGGCGATTATTGAAGAAAGAGAACAAGGAATACAAGAAATTCAGAATCAAATTGGTGAGGTTAATGAAATATTCAAAGATCTTGCTGTTCTTGTTCATGAACAAGGAGCTATGATCGGTAAGTGTCTGAGTATGAATTGCATCTCTTTTTCTTTTTGCCTTGTGTTTCACGTACATGCTAAGTATGTTAATTTTTCAAGATGATATCGGATCCAACATTGAGAATTCTCATGCTGCAACTGCACAAGCAAGAACTCACCTTTCGAAAGCATCAAAAACTCAAAGAAAAAACTCTTCCATGGTAATAAAAATGTTGTTTACATTGCTTTTTGGTGATTAATTCACTTTTATTATCTTTTATCGTTTAGCTTCTCTAATCTTCAACTTAACGTCTTCTTTTTGTGCAGACTTGCTTGCTTTTGGTGATAGTCGCGATTATCATATGCATTGTGATCATAATTGTTGTTGTTTGACCTTTTGTCGTGCCTTTGGATTAAAGCAAAGGTTGATTTCTCCTTTGTTAAATTGTATGATGTCATACTCGAAAACAATATGTGTGTGCAGGGATTCTTTCTGTAAAAGTAACAATTGTCCTTTTTCTTTCAGTCTTCCTCCAATTATCTTGTGTTCTAATGATATATAATATATATAATACACAATTTACTTGTATACACACAATTGCTCCTTTGGCCTTCAATTATCGCACATGTCATAAAAAAATACATTACAGTTGGTGTATGTATACCTTGCTAATATGCAGCAGTCCCATTTGGCTGCTGCGAGTTTCGACGAGGATGTCTACGTCGATGAAATTTTTGCGGGCTCTTTAGCCTCCCATTATTGTTAAATAGTTCTTGTTCGGACGATTCTAATAAACACTCGGGCAATGGAGTTGGGTACCTTAGCCTATCGTAACAGTAACTATAGTACATGTACTTTTCTCGGAACCACTTTTTGGCTTGATGCTGACTAGGATTGATGATGGCGAACTCTGATGATTCGAGTTCGTCAATGGTGTTATGGCAGTTGGTGGAAATGGCATCTGTGGGGTCCACTGGACAACCTTCGAGGACCAGGTCTTGGAACTCAGAGGTAAAAGGTTCGAACCGGTAGTCTACTTTGTGGCGCCCACCACCTGTGGCCCAGGACGACGCATCCCATACAGTCGCGTATGATGACATGGGCTTCGATGGGTAGTCACCTCCCATATTCTCGTCGCGCAATACCTCTCTTATTGGGATTTCGTCCATGTAAAATCTACCAAAAAAAGTACCACGTAATTTTTTTTGTTACAAAAAATTAGGTTGCGTGTGAAAAAACTAAATGATTTAGCGCTGAATGGTTCGTAAATTGAATGATTCAAAGTCTTTTAATAAACTTAGTTCTGAATGAAAATAAGTTGTTTGATAATCATTTTCAATAAAACAAAAATGAATGAGGTAAAATTACATTTCTAAAGTGTCGCATTGATAAAATATTCGACATATCTATTTGTCAAGTGTTATGAATATGATTTGAAGATAATATTATAAAAAATTTAGATGATTAATAGTTAAGAAATTGTTTTAAAAATAAGTGCGCTAAATATTAAATTGTTCAGCGTTTAATGATGAACAATTCAATTAAGAGGTAAACAAATACCCACCAAGTAAGAAATGAATCCAAGATAACTTACATGATCTTGTTTCTTGTCCAAAGAATGCTATATCGATGAAACTCGGTACTAGGATCGAACCATAATCGGTACCTCTCTTCACGTCCACGAGTAGTGCTACCGTTACCATAGAAATTGGTCTGAAACCTCCATGATTTCCCTCTTACATTACCCAGAAACTCCATGTCCAACTCATCATGAGTCTTTGGAAACATATCTACATTTGATGTCTACACCAATAGTTTTAAGTAATGAACAAATGAGCAGTTTCAATTCATAATCATTAACCAATCCTACATACATGACGATGATGGATACGTACATAAAATGCAACAACAATGCCTGCTGTGTACCTCATCGGTAATTTGATTTTCGCGCTAAAGAATCCATAATTATAATAATCAGTCGATATAATACCAGAACCTGTGTTATTAATTCAACAAATGTAATTAGAATCTTATAAATGTACAAAAAACATGATTTTTCGTTGAGTTTAAAATAAAAAATTCGAGCGGTGTTACCTGATTGGCGATTGAGAAGGAGACGAACACTTGTATCATCTTCAGATCGATCAATATTGAAGTCGCTGAAAAGAGGAGCGTAGCCTTGATCAAATGTTATGGTATTAAGATCAAAAGCCATTACCGTATTAACACATAAGGTGATTATGAACAAATGGAGGTAAGATGATTTATGGTGACAATGATGATGATGATTCATCTTTAATCTAAGGTTTGAAATTAATTGAGACAAGCTTGCACGGTTAAATATTATAAAATTTTACATATGATGATTATATGCATACGATTACATGCAGCTAAATGATTGGAAACTGAAAGAAAAAAGATCAAGAATTCAACAATGGAGGAACAAAACTATGGTGAGAAAGGCTTGTAAAAAATAGGACCAGATGAATTATTTTTTATTTTTATGTTGATCTGGACTGAAATCCTGAAAGGAAGGTCCATTTTAAAAAGTAAATTGACATGTTTCTCATTTATCTTGACTTATACATTTTCAGAAAAGAGTACATCTTCAAATATAAGGACAAATTGGAAATTTGATTGTCAAAACAGAAAGTTGTATACAATAATGACCTGTTTTCTCTAACTTGTAGTAAGCTCATTCTCTATCCTAGCATCTATTAATTAAACTCTTCTCTTTCACATGAATGCTACATTAACAAAAAAAAAAGAAAAAAAAAAAAAAAAACTTTAACATTTCTTTGATTAAAGCTTTCATATCTTATACTTTCACCTCAAACTTTGACACGCTTGAATTAATTTTTAAATATAACAAATAAATAAAAATTGTAACAAACAGAAACATGGGTAGACAAAAGATGACTATTTTGCCCTTAGGGTTTTATTATGTGTCTTTAAGTGCTTATATTTTAATTATATGTTTAGTGTATTTTATTGTTTGGTTGAGACCAGTTTGTGACAAAGGTTACAGAACTGGTTTGTTATTAAATTTGGACTCCGTTAGGACCTCCTAACGAGGTATGAAAGATATCAGATGACTAGTAAATACTCGTATGATGTAGGGTATGAGTTTTAACCCATTAGATGTAAAATATCTGATCATTTATCTCATTTTGCCTTCCAGACATTTCTCACACACACTCGTACCAAACCACTTGAAACCCTAATCTCCAAATCTCGTTTTTGTGTTTAGTTCAAGTTAGAAGTCTGTTGCAAGTGATTTCTAGAGTCTAAGCAAGGTAAGAATCGTTTGATTTCATGTCCAAATTTGTGTATAAATGGGTTTTTAGTTAGGTTTTTACAAAAAGTGATTTTGGTGTCAAATTGTTGGAATTTGATGTTGTTTGTGTTAAAATCTTGTGGGTTTATGTTCCAAAATATTTTATAAACAAGATGTGGTTGGTTTTGAGGTCAAAATTGAGTCCAGGATCGAGATTTGGTGATTTTTGGGTGAAATTCGTAAGCTTAATGTTGCTGCTGCTGCAGCTCAAGAACACAGTCGGTCGACTGTCTCTGGACAGTCGGTAGTTTGTCTAGATGGCCGGTAGTTTGTCTAGACAGTCGGTCGATTGTCTTTGGACAGTCGGTAGTTTGTCTTTTGGAGGATAATCGGTAGTTTGTCTAGACAGTCGGTAGTTTGTCTAGAGACGATTGTCTTTGGACAGTCGATATTTTGTCTTTTGGAGGACAGTCGGTAGTTTGTCTAGACAGTCGGTAGTTTGTCTAAACAGTCGGCCGATTGTCTTTGGACAGTCGGTAGTTTGTCTAGACAGTCGTCCGACTGTTTATGACAGACTACCGAAATGGGCAGTTTGGGGAAATTTTATGAAACGTGTCAGTTTTTGGACGTTATACTGCCCGTGTGTCTATTTTTGATTAGAGCACTATACTAACTTGGTTTATATTGTTCCCGGGCTATAAAAACAATGAAGAAGCTCAGAAGTTAGATAACTGAGCTGTAGCTGGTAATCGGTGAGTGGGTATATCTCCGGATAGAGTTTAAGTAGCATGTCATGCTACTGTGATTTATTCTATTACCATGCTTTATTGTGATATTATTGTCATGTTTAGATAATGGTTTTCATGCTAGTTAGATGATTGCATGCTACTGTGATTGTGTGATATTATGTACGCACTGTGATTGACACCAGCCGTGCTTAGGAAGGTTGGGGACTTTCAACTGGGCCTCGGGAGCTTGAAGTTCGTACGAGGTCAACCGTGTCATGGGAGGTTGGGTTCATTCATGTTGTCAATGTATTGATTCAGCGGGAAAGGACTATCGTTAGACACTAGCCCAATCAGCTAGGTGTCGTGTGCTCGTACAAGCCGTCGATCCTTGTATTATCTTTACTTGTATGCTAGTTGGTTGTTAGCATGTTAGTGATAATGGTTGCATGTGTGTTGCTTATGCGATATCTGTTAGATAGTATTCATTCACTTAGCATTATGCTAATCCCCCACATTTCCACCCTTGCAGGTTTTGGTAATGCTAGTTAGGATGGTTGCAGGTGTAGAAGACATGTTTGACGACCAGACTCTCATGTGGACTTTTATAAACTGTATTTTGTATATCATAACGTCATTGTTCAAACTTAAACATAATTACGTGGATTTATGTAATGATTTATTTAATGTTGCGGTTTTAATAATAAAGTCTTCCGTTGTGATTAAAAAAATGACCAGTGTTACAAGTTGGTATCAGAGCATAGGTTTGGCAGCAAGTACATGTGTGTATATTGTTCCCAAACCTTGAGTCAACTTAAACATGTATGTGGGGTGGGTTAAGTGAATGCATGGATACGTGTTTGTTAGTTGTGTATATACTAACAAATTATCCACTAAGCTTTTGCGAAACCTGTTTTGTAGCATAGGGATGGCTGATAGAAACGCGACTGGCATGTCCAACCCCGGAACATTCAGAGCGCCAGATGAAGGTTATGAATCTGGTGATGAACAACAAAGTTATATTTATGAATTAGAAAGTAAGTTGAAGGAGGCTTAAGATAAAGTTGCTGAACTTGAATTAGCAAGACATTCCGAAAACGACGATACACCCCTGAGATTCCCAACCGCGCAATCTCAAACATTTCCTAATGTGAACTAGACATAATTTCAATACCCGATTAAGAACCAATTTCCTCAACAATACTATATGCCACCTCAAAATGCTTATCCATACCAAAATCCAGCAACGATGAATCAGTATCAAATGCTAATGTTTCCACAACAGTTCATTCAACCTCCTAAAAAGTGTTCTTACAAGAATTTTCGCGATTGCAAACCCCCAGAATTTGAATCACAGATCGGACAGAAACTCTTAACTGGTTGCGGGTAATTAAGTGGGTATATGAAGCCTGCCAATGTGAGCCCGAGTTACGAGTCACTTACGCTAGTCGGTTGTTGAAAGGTATGGTGTAACAACCCGAATTTTTTCGTTAACTCTCCGTTAAATATTTGACGATCTTTAGTTAAAATCTATGTTTTTCTACTCCAATTTTTTATTATTTTTTTTATCATTATAAGTTATGATATATATTAAACTACTTTTTGTATTCATTAAATTGACTGCGAAGAAATTGATTGTATTTAACTATCATTAATTTGCATCCTTGCCACGCCATTTCTAAATGATTAATTATATTCTATATAATATAAATAGTATTCCTATATTAGATGAAAATGTGTGATTATGTGTTAGTACGTTCCTACATATAGCGTTTATATTCGATGAATCATCTCGGTTTTCATAACCCACGATTATATATTCATGTTTCCCAAATCCAAATTTTTCTGTGTGACATTTCTGTGTCAATTGAAATAATAAAAAATTCCTATAATTTAATTCGTACATATTATTCTTCTCGCATATCATAAATCACGTAATGTTCTAATTATCGGATCGAGTTCTTGTATCGTTCGGGCTAAGGTCAAAAGGCCAAGTTATTGAGTTAGGCCAATTTGGCCCAATATAGCCGAATCACTTTGATAACCCAATGTGTTGTCCCATTTCTCCTTTTTAATTAAATCTAGCCCATTTTATAATTTAAAATAAATTAAATAAAAGAGGTTAGATATTAGCTAGTTTAAAAAATAATATATATATATATATATATATATATATATATATATATATATATATATATATATATATATATATATATATATATATATATATATATATATATATATATATATATATATATCGGCCAAATTTATAAAAAAAAAAGATTTTTGAGTTGCTTTTTATCCAAGATTTGACTTTTGATATTAGGATAATTGATCAATTTAATTAGGGATAGGATTTCACAATATTTATTAAACAAAAATAATAATATAAAAAACAAAGAAAAGAAAATTCGGTGAAGGTGAGGATTTTATCCCAAAATTTTTGGCAAGTTTGATTTATATAATTTATTGATAATATCTTTTCATTTATACAAAATCACAAAAACTAAAACCCTTTTTTCTTCTTGGTCGACAAGTTCTATCACCATCACCATCATCATCAAACTTTGATCTCATATTCATACTTATTCATCATCATTCAAGTTGATTAACGTATTCAGATTCCTTACAACGCGATCTACACGTCTATCTTTCTCGTTTCTTGATTTGAGGTAGCTATAAAACTTCATCTTTTTCAAATTTTCAAAATTATTATGTTATTATGTATGTATGTATGTATAGTTATAGTTCTTGGAATTAATTGTGGTGAATTTTAAATAATTATAATATGTTAAAAACGCGTTTTTTCGGTTAATTTAAATCTGAATAGAACTGAGTTTTTTGTTTTCGGGATCCGTGCCATGATTTTATGATGAAACTTTGTTGCTCATCGTGTTCCTCTTGAAGAGTAGTGCGATTTTCGTTTAAGATTCGTGTTAAATGGATGTATAGAACTCAAGATATGAATTTTTAAAGTTATTTGTAGCTAATGTAACCACAAAATTCGTGACTGATCTGGACTGATTTGACAAGTTCATCATATTGGGATCGATGTTATGACTCAAAAATATATGAAATGCGTTAAAAATGGACGTACGGATTAAAAGATATGATTTTTGCAAGTTAATAAGTATATATATATATATATATATATATATATATATATATATATATATATATATATATATATATATATATATATATATAATATCCAAATTTTAAAATTTTATCCATTGGGTTTCGTGTCTGATGTATAAGCTTATGTATTAGGGTTTGTTCATACTGATCCAAATACGGAAATTACGTGTCGAACGGACTTATAGATTATTTTAAATGAATTTTTCTAAAAATTAATTAAATGTAGAAATAAAATAATTATATAAAATAATACTTATGTCATACCCCGTCCTAATCCATCTGGACGAAGTCACCAACATCTGGTCCCATTGCGATGATCGACTCCAAGTAAAGTCTCTAAAATAAGCAAATGCACAGCGGAAGGTTTCTTTCATACCTGAGAATAAACATGCTTTAAAGTGTCAACCAAAAGGTTGGTGAGTTCATAAGTTTATCGTAAACAATAAAAATTCATCATTTTGATAGACCACAAGATTTAAATGCTGCATGGTACAAATGGGCCCGAATCCTATACCCACCTGTAATGTACATGCGATATCTTTTAAATACAGTACACCTTTCTCGTGTACGAAATCATCTTTCATAAATCTTAGTAACCGTACACATATTTCGTGCATAAAAATAACATACACATAACCTGTGTATAAAATCATTCTCTCGATACATAACATTCACTTTTCATTTCTTTCATAGCTTGGCTTGGTAACCGACCTTAACATATAATGCGCATAATAATATCCACAAAATAGAACATCTCGTCTGTAAAATAATCATATAAACTTCGAAGTACTAAACACCACGCCCACTAGCCCTTCCGTCTAGTGAACATTCTGGGTGGGGGTGTTAAACCCGGTAGCTACCTTTAGGATTCGCGTCAATTAGGCGTGCACTAATTCTCAAAATTAGTGATGTTCCCTAATTCTTAGGTTACCAAGCAATAATAATCAGGGGGAAAATATTCATATCAATTGTGGCAATTATCACGTCCACATAATTCAATGGTGGCAATTATTACGTCCACATAATTCATTCGAGGAATGTTTTGCTTGTGTCTATCTCATCAAACATTTATAAAAGCATTTCATGTATTCGCAGTTCAAAATGTATTTCAAAAGCATTTAATAAAGCAGTTGTAAAAGTAGCGCATGTATTCTCAGTCCCAAAAATGTAAAGAGTAAAAGGAAATCAAATGAACTCGCGCATATAAATATTGTAAAACAGTTAATAAAGCATTTGCATGTATTCTCAGCCCAAAAATGTAATGAGTAAAAAGGGAGCAAATGAACTCACTCTACAATATTTTGTAGTAAAAATATTCATACGACGATACTAAACAATGCAGGGTTGGCCTTGGATTCACGAACCTATATCACTTGTATATATATATTAATACACATAATCGTAATCGAACAAATTTATATATTATTAGTGATTTAATTATTATTTTAGTAATTTGTATGTTTCATTAATAACTAAATTAACAATATTTATTTTATATACTTTAGATAAATAGTTAGTATTTATTATAGAAATATTGATGTTATTATATGATATGTATTAAATATATAGTTATTTTTTTATAGTTATTTATTTGGTAAGATAATATTAATAATAATAAATAACAAATTTTTTTTATGATAATAATAATAATAATAATAATAATAATGATATTACTCATAATCTAAATGATAAATTTAATGATAATATAATTTTTGATAAGAATGATAATAATAATAATAATAATAATAATAATAATAATAATAATAATAATAATAATAATAATAATAATAATAGTAATAATAATAACTATATTAAATAATAATTTTTCTAATAATAATAATAATAAAAGTTATAACAATAATAAAAATGATAATTTTAATATTTTTAATAATAAAAATGATAATAAAAATGGTAGTAATAATAATAAGTATAATAACTATAAAAATAATAATTTTTCTAATAATGATAATTACAATGATATTAATACTAATAATACTTATTTTAATAATAATAATAATAATGATATTTAATGATAATAATACCTATAATACCTAATGCTAATATTTATTAATGATTTACCTATTAATGATAGTAATAATAATAATAATAATGATCATGTAACAACAATAATTAATAATAATAATAATAATAATAATAATAATAATAATAATAATAATAATAATAATAATAATAATGATAATAATAGTAATAATAATAATAACAATAAGAGTAATAATGATACTACCTCACAAGAAAAAGCTCCAAAAAGAAATAACTGCCCTTCCCCGGGATCGAACCCAAGACCTCTCGTTAAACCCATCACAACTAAACCAATGAACTGCCATAATACTTTTTGAATTTAAGCCCACGTTTAAGTATTTTATCATGTATATACTCGAAGCCCAATTCAAAAAGCCTATTATATCCTCCAAGCCCACTTAACATAGTTCAACACTTAACAGCCCACGATGCTACATCTTAGTAGCCCAATTATGATCCGATAACAATTGAAAAAGGGTGTCTGTGTGTATCCTTGGATTCGTTTGACTCCATAGCAAAATAATAATAATAATAATAATAAATAAATAATAACAATAGAGGATCTACGATTTGCAGCCATAAATCGAGAGTGGTGATTATCGTATAGAAATAGAAACATTAAACCGGCTTCTGTTTAACAGAAAATATATCTAATAGCAACAACAACAGCTCTTCATCTCCACGTTACCATACTGTTCATCATCCTCCTTACAACTATACTGTAGCAGCAACAGTAAATCAATTCATTGATTTTCTGGTTTCGTTCAACGGGATGCAGGAACAACACGTATAGTAGCAGCATACCGTTAATAATACAATAGTTAAGGTAGTGGGTTTGCGTTGTGTTCTCATGAAGATTTCAATTAGGAGGAGGAATAGTTAGAAAAAGATTATAAGAATGGTGGTGATGATCGTATGATTAAAGTTGGTGTGTAAGTGTTTGATGGTGGTTTAGGACAGAATTACAGCAGGAACGTGATAATTAAGGGTGGATTTTGGATTTCGTTTTCAACCGAACTTGATGAGTAGCAACTCAAGTGGGTTTGGTTTGGTGTTTTCATGCAGCGTCGAAGAACCAGAAGACCAAAGTAGAGGGTGAAGGTTATGATGGTGGTAGTTTAATGGTGTTTTTAAATGGTGGGTTTTATCAAAGAAGATGGTGGTGGAGTCTTGCACTCATACGGTGGTGGTACGTGGATTTTAAAGATGATGGTTGTATGATGGTCGAGAAGGGTGGTTGTAGTTGTGACGGATGGTCATGATTGCCGAGAGTGGTGATGTGGTGGTGATCAATGGTTGTGGCATCGGTGGTTGTTCATGGTGGTGATGGTTTATATGATGAATCATGGTGGTTAATTTAGTGTGATGATCAAAGGTGGTGATCGGTTAACGAACAAAGGCAACCAGGATTGGAAACAAGTTGCAGGTAGCAAGTGATGTTTGGGTCGTGTATTAGTAGAAAGCAGAAGGTTTTTTTTTAGTTCAATGAAAGAGATAATAGTATGAGTCTATAAATCAACAATGATAGATATATATGTGTATATCTAATTGCAACTAATAGTAGTAGGTTGTAAAGGAAAAGAAGTTTTGGAGTCATGCACAAAAGTCATAAAGCATAACAAAATAAAGGAGATGGTGGTGGAAACATATAGAAAATATAAGAATATTTATAAATGGGTGTGTCTTAGTGATAGAGACAATATCGAATATCAGCAACAAATCATAGATAGATATGCATGGATATATATATATATATATATATATATATATATATATATATATATATATGTATGTGTATGTATATATATATATATATATATATATATATATATATACCTATATAATAACAATAATAGTAATATCAATAATAACTAATATCTATATAATAATAACAATAATGTAAAAAGAAATATTACTAGTAATTTGATGATGATGGAAAAGGTGATGGAGATGATGGGTTTTTAATTAGGAAAACAATTCAGGTAATAATATCTATATAAGTGTTCTAATTTGATATATATATATATATATATATATATATATATATATATATATATATATATATATTCATAGTTGCAAGTAGTAAACAAGTGAACTGTTGGTTGCATGTGTGTTATATATTATATAGTATATAAATATAATACCTAACATATTAAAGTAATAATAATAATAATAATAATAATAATAATAATAATAATAATAATAATAATAATAGTAATAATAATAATAATAATAATAATAATAATAATAATAATAATAATAATAATAATAATAATAATAATGATATTGAATAATTGGAAGATACAAATCATGGAAACATAAGAGGCCAAAGTGTTAGGCTCCACACGTCTATCACTATCCAACTTTTTGTTAATTATTTTTCACGGATTAAAATTTTTTAGAGTTCTATAGCTTGGAGTACAACTTGCAAGACTTTTAGATCATATATATATATATATATACATATATATATATATATATATATATATATATATATATATATATATATATATATATATATATATATATATACAAATATATTCTTATAAAAAGTTGTTCGTGAATCGTCGAGAACAATCGAAGGTCAATTGAATATATGAAACAGTTCGAAATTTTTGAGACTCAACATAACAGACTTTGCTTATCGTGTTGAAAATACAATATCGTATCGAGAGTTTGATTTAAAATTAGTCGAAATTTTCCGGGTCACTACAGTACCTACCCGTTAAAGAAATTTCGTCCCGAAATTTGAGTGAGGTCGTCATGGCTAACAATAAAAATGTTTTCATGACGAATATGAGTTAGAGTTTTATCATTATTGATTAATATAGATAAAACGATTCGATCATGTGAAGCGTACAAGTGAAGCTATCACAAAAGAGTGAAAAGTTTCGTCTGAACTTTTGACGTAGTCATGGTGGATTTCCGGAATTCAAGGAATTTAAGAAAATCTTCTAATCAGAAAGAAAATGTAATATCATGATTAATTAGAAAACTGCTGGAATCACGGTAAGGATAAAACTATCAAGAAAATAATCTCTTGATATGTTTAGAGGTTAAGTAGAATGAAAGAGTTATGTATCATGGCACATGATGAGGGTAAGATCTGTGAACCATCATCACGTTCCATTAGAAATTCAGCATGACTTACTGTAATATAACCACGTTGGCCTGACGTCATTATATTATACTAACTCATGCTTCAATTCTCAACACTTCTCCAGAAACCATTCATAATTCAAACTCGAATTTTAAAGAAATTTAGAAACTAAGATAGTTTCCTTTATGATGTAACACGGATAGCACGAAGAGATAGATAATTTCGAATAAAGATATTTATGAAGGTATCTTCAAAAATATCTAAGATATTTATAACGAAAGATACGATGATATCTTTAGAATTTAAAATATTTAAGATCAGAAGATGATGAAGAAATTCGTCCGCAAGGATTTAGATTAAGGAGCAAGGTATTCGCTAAAGATTTCATCAGCTTTTTCAAAACTCAGAAAACTGATTCATAGACTAAAGCGCTTTTCAGAAATTCAGAATTGAAGTTTTGTAAATCCAGGAGACAGAATATATATATATATATATATATATATATATATATATATATATATATATATATATATATATATAAAATTGTTGTCGTAGAATCGCTGAGGAATTCGAGATTGTCGATTGATGCCTCTCGGTATTTGGTATGGTAATTATTGTTACAAGATGCCGATGAGTTCATGATAAGACTTCAATAGATAAATATAGTGATTTGTCAGAGAGATTTAAACCAAGGAGCAACGAGGTTGCTTGTACATCTGCTGGTAATATGGGGGAATATAAAAGGTTCTCCGGTAACAATAAAAGAGCACGCATATATATCAAGGTTATAATAAGATTGTTTCGAACGAAAAGTCGAAGTTGACTTGCTGGAGCTGCGACAAAACTGACTATTGTGAAAAAGAATTGCAATGTTATTTTCTGTAATAACAATGCCAAAGGAGCTAGCACAGATACGTGTTAAACCTTTACTCAGGTTCCAAGAGTTTTTCAGGTGCATAACTATATGCATAAATCTTTTCTTCCGTAGCTGAAGTGCAGTTGGTTCATCCTCTCGATTGAGGTGTTTCCAAGAATCATGAAAGGTTTGAACGCGGATTGTAATCGTCAAGATACAAACGAGGTTTAAGATGAAATCAAGTGGCAAACTTGAAGAAATGTTTAGTTTCATATGTTATAATCAATATTTTAATTCATTTTAATTGTCCAATGTTATTAGTCCACAGTCGATAGTCCACAGTTAACAGTCCAATAATTCATATATAGTGTAATATATAATATTCGAATTTATTAATACGTATCGTGACCCGTGTACATGTCTCAGACTCGATCACAACTCAAAGTATATATATTATTGTAGAATCAACCTCAACCCTGTATAGCTAACTCCAGCATTAGTGCATATAGAGTGTCTATGGTTATTCCAAATAATATATATAAATGCATCGATATGATATGTCAAAACCTTGTATACGTGTCCCGATATTTAAAATTCGTAAATAACAGTATTTAAATGACAATAAATAAAGTGCATAAAATAAATAACAGAAATTAAATGACGATAAATAAAATTGCGAGAATATAAATTGCGATAAATAAAATGTAATCAGTTAGCTAGGAACAGTTAGCATGGATTCTTAATAGAATTTTTCATAGTTAATTTGTTTGTTTCTAACAAATTTTATTTTGTCCAATGTTTTCTTCATTATGCCACTTGTTGGATTCTGGTAAATCAAAATCCAAATATGAAATTGAATGAAAATGGTTATTCTGCAGTGAACGGATACGTATATCTGTGGATGTAAGTATGATAGTAAATGACTGTTGAATCAGATTCGAAGAATGTACAGTGTAACTTATTAATGTGAAATCTAAATATTCCTCGGGTATTACCTACCCGTTAAAATATTTTCATCATTAACAGTTTGTACGAAAGAATTTTCAATTACAATCTTTATGAAAATATACTTACATATATATATTTTCCTCAGATGTAATCATGGATTTAATAAGTTAATATGATATTAATCTCATTTGATTTATCGTCAGAACTAGATTATATAATCTCTAAAACATTAGAGATTACATAGTCTCTATGAAGAACGAAGATAATTGATGTAAAACAATACGTAGAACGATACGTAGAACGATGATTACACTTGAGGTACACAATGAGATGTTGAGGCATGTGATGTTGAAACTTGGGTTGTTGGTGGTACTGTTGGTGCCGATGATGTTGCTGAAGCTGGTAAATTTTGCACCATATTCCCCAAATTTATTTTTCGAGCGCGAAGTTTGTTGACTTCTTCTATTATTCCGGGATGATTGTCAGTTGGAACGAGCGAATGAATAAGGTTTAGAATTTGAGATATTATGTAATCATGACGAGATATTTGAGAAATGAGGGTGAAAATGATATTTCGGACTGGTTCACCGGTAAGTGCTTCAGGTTCTTTGCCAAGAGGTGAATTTGGTTGATGGAAAGGATCATCTTCTTTTTGTCACTAATGATTAAGTAGGCTACGAACCCATCAGATGAATTGGTTGATTCATTCTGGTGATACTGCTTTCGGAGCTTAGGTGAAACTCCATATCAGAATAGCTGTCGGAATCCGAGGAATTCGAACTGGTTGAGGGATTCATCTCGTACGATCAGATGAAGGATTTTTCGATAAGAAATAGATTATAGGATGTAGATTAGTACCCTGCAATACATAATTTACATATGCATATATAATACTAAAATCCCATAAGTTACGGAGAAATCTACGGAAGCTGTCAGGCAAAGGTAACAATAACAGATACGCTAAGATAAGACTTTATCTATACACAGTCTATGTAATAGAGGCAGTAAGACGTGTCTAGACTTTAAGGATGATAAGCAAATAATTTTCGACACTAAATGATAAGCAAAACTTTTGACATGCAGACACGGTCGAAGTCCAGACTCACTAATGCATCTAAACAACTACTAGTTAGACACACTAATGCAAGACCTGGTTCGCTAAGACCAGCGCTCTGATACCACATGTCATACCCCGTCCTAATCCATCTGGACGAAGTCACCAACATCTGGTCCCATTGCGATGATCGACTCCAAGTAATGTCTCTAAAATAAGCAAATGCACAGCGGAAGGTTTCTTTCATACCTGAGAATAAACATGCTTTAAAGTGTCAACCAAAAGGTTGGTGAGTTCATAAGTTTATCGTAAACAATAAAAATTCATCATTTTGATAGACCACAAGATTTAAATGCTGCATGGTACAAATGGGCCCGAATCCTATACCCACCTGTAATGTACATGCGATATCTTTTAAATACAGTACACCTTTCTCGTGTACGAAATCATCTTTCATAAATCTTAGTAACCGTACACATATCTCGTGCACAAAAATAACATACACATAACCTGTGTATAAAATCATTCTCTCGATACATAACATTCACTTTTCATTTCTTTCATAGCTTGGCTTGGTAACCGACCTTAACATATAATGTGCATAATAATATCCCCAAAACAGAACATCTCGTCTGTATAATAATCATATAAACTTCGAAGTACTAAACACCACGCCCACTAGCCCTTCCGTCTAGTGAACATTCTGGGTGGGGGTGTTAAACCCGGTAGCTACCTTTAGGATTCGCGTCAATTAGGCGTGCACTAATTCTCAAAATTAGTGATGTTCCCTAATTCTTAGGTTACCAAGCAATAATAATCAGGAGAAAAATATTCATATCAATTGTGGCAATTATCACGTCCACATAATTCAATGGTGGCAATTATTACGTCCACATAATTCATTCGAGGAATATTTTGCTTGTGTCTATCTAATCAAACATTTATAAAAGCATTTCATGTATTCGCAGTTCAAAATGTATTTCAAAAGCATTTAATAAAGCAGTTGTAAAAGTAGCGCATGTATTCTCAGTCCCAAAAATGTAAAGAGTAAAAGGGAATCAAGTGAACTCACGCATATAAATATTGTAAAACAGTTAATAAAGCATTTGCATGTATTCTCAGCCCAAAAATGCAATGAGTAAAAAGAGAGCAAATGAACTCACTCTACAATATTTTGTAGTAAAAATATTCATACGACGATACTAAACAATGCAGGGTTGGCCTTGGATTCACGAACCTATATCACTTGTATATATATTAATACACATAATCGTAATCGAACAAATTTATATATTATTAGTGATTTAATTGTTATTTTAGTAATTTGTATGTTTCATTAATAACCAAATTAACAATATTTATTTTATATACTTTAGATAAATAGTTAGTATTTATTATAGAAATATTGATGTTATTATATGATATGTATCAAATATATATATATATATATATATTTATATTTTATAGTTATTTATTTGGTAAGATAATATTAATAATAATAAATAACAATTTGTTTTTTTTATGATAATAATAATAATAATAATAATAATAATAATGATATTACTCATAATCTAAATGATAATTTTAATGATAATATAATTTTTGATAAGAATGATAATAATAATAATAATAATAATAATAATAATAATAATAATAATAATAATAATAATAATAATAATAATAATAATAATAATAATAATAATAATAATAATAGTAATAATAATAACTAAATTAAATAATAATTTTTCTAATAATAATAATAATAATAATAAAAGTGATAACAATAATAAAAATGATAATTTTAATATTTTTAATAATAAAAATGATAATAAAATTGGTAGTAATAATAATAAGTATAATAACTATAAAAATAATAATTTTTCTAATAATGATAATTACAATGATATTAATACTAATAATACTTATTTTAATAATAATAATAATATTTAATGATAATAATACCTATAATACCTAATGCTAATATTTATTAATGATTTACCTATTAATGATAATAATAATAATAATGATCATGTAACAACAATAATTAATAATAATAACAATACTAATAATAATAATAATAATAATAATAATAATAATAATAATAATAAAAATGATATTAGTAATAATAATAATAATAACAATAAGAGTAATAATGATACTACCTCACAAGAAAAAGCTCCAAAAAGAAATAACTGCCCTTCCTCGGGATCGAACCCAAGACCTCTCGTTAAACCCATCACAACTAAACTAATGAACTGCCATGAGACTTTTTGAATTTAAGCCCACATTTAAGTATTTTATCATGTATATACTCGAAGCCCAATTCAAAAAGCCTATTATATCCTCCAAGCCCACTTAACATAGTTCAACACTTAACAGCCCACGATGCTACATCTTAGTAGCCCGATTATGATCTGAATAACAATTGAAAAAGGGTGTCTGTGTGTATCCTTGGATTCGTTTGACTCCATAGCAAAAAAATAAAAATAAATAAATAATAACAATAGAGGATCTACGATTTGCAGCCATAAATCGAGAGTGGTGATTATCGTATAGAAATAGAAACATTAAACCGGCTTCTGTTTAACAGAAAATATATCTAATAGCAACAACAACAGCTCTTCATCTCCACATCACCATACTGTTCATCATCCTCCTTACAACTATACTGTAGCAGCAGCAGTAAATCAATTCATTGATTTTCTGGTTTCATTCAACGGGATACAGGAACAACACGTATAGTAGCAGCATACCATTAATAATACAATAGTTAAGGTAGTGGGTTTACGTTGTGTTCTCATGAAGATTTCAATTAGGAGGAGGAATAGTTAGAAAAAGATTATAAGAATGGTGGTGATGATCGTATGATTAAAGTTGGTGTGTAGGTGTTTGATGGTGGTTTAGGACAGAATTACAGCAGCAATGTGATAATTAAGGGTGGATTTTGGATTTTGTTTTCAACCGAACTTGATGAGTAGCAACTCAAGTGGGTTTGGTTTGGTGTTTTCATGCAGCGTCGAAGAACCAGAAGACCAAAGTAGAGGGTGAAGGTTATGATGGTGGTAGTTTAATGGTGTTTTAAAATGGTGGGTTTTATCAAAGAAGATGGTGGTGGAGTCTTGCACTCATACGGTGGTGGTACGTGGGTTTTAAAGATGATGGTTGTATAATGGTCGAGAAGGGTGGTTGTAGTTGTGATGGATGGTCATGATTGCCGAGAGTGGTGATGTGGTGGTGATCAATGGTTGTGGCATCGGTGGTTGTTCATGGTGGTGATGGTTTATATGATGAATCATGGTGGTTAATTTAGTGTGGTGATCAAAGGTGGTGATCGGTTAACGAACAAAGGCAACCAGGATTGGAAACAAGTTGCAGGTAGCAAGTGATGTTTGGGTCGTGTATTAGTAGAAAGCAGAAGGTTTTTTTTTAGTTCAATGAAAGAGATGATAGTATGAGTCTATAAATCAACAATGATAGATATATATGTGTATATCTAATTGCAACTAATAGTAGTAGGTTGTAAAGGAAAAGAAGTTTTGGAGTCGTGCACAAAAGTCATAAAGCATAACAAAATAAAGGAGATGGTGGTGGAAACATATAGAAAATATAAGAATATTTATAAATGGGTGTGTCTTAGTGATAGAGACAATATCGAATATCAGCAACAAATCATAGATAGATATGCATGGATATATATATATATATATATATATATATATATATATATATATATATATATATATATATATATATATATATACCTATATAATAACAATAATAGTAATATCAATAATAACTAATATCTATATAATAATAACAATAATGTAAAAAGAAGTATTACTAGTAATTTGATGATGATGGAAAAGGTGATGGGGTTTTTAATTAGGAAAAAAATACAGGTAATAATATCTATATAAGTGTTCTAATTTGATGGATATATATATATATATATATATATATATATATATATATATATATATATATATATATATATATATATATATATATATTCATAGTTGCAAGTAGTAAACAAGTGAACTGTTGGTTGCATGTGTGTTATATATTATATAGTATATAAATATAATACCTAACATATTAAAGTAGTAGTAATAATAATAATAATAATAATAATAATAATAATAATAATAATAATAATAATAATAATAATAATAATAATAATAATAATGTTATTGAATAATTGGAAGATACAAATCATGGAAACATAAGAGGCCAAAGTGTTAGGCTCCACACGTCTATCACTATCCAACTTTTTGTTAATTATTTTTCACGGATTAAAATTTTTTAGAGTTCTATAGCTTGGAGTACAACTTGCAAGACTTTTAGATCATACATATATATATATATATATATATATATATATATATATATATATATATATATATATATATATATATATATATATATATATATATATATATATATATATATATATATACTAATATATTCTTATAAAAAGTTGTTCGTGAATCGTCGAGAACAATCGAAGGTCAATTGAATATATGAAACAGTTCGAAATTTTTGAGACTCAACATAATAGACTTTGCTTATCGTGTTGAAAATACAATATCGTATCGAGAGTTTGATTTAAAATTAGTCGAAATTTTCTGGGTCACTACAAATTATGGGTAAAAGAAATAAATAATAATATTTATTTATATTTTATAATAATTATAATATAAAAATAATTATTAGTGAGTAAAATCCAAGTAATATTTTTCATTATGCAAGATAATAAATAACATTGGTGTGGGACAGTTGGACCCGAACAACGCTTGTAGAGTCTCGTTGTTTCATATGTGGTGTCGTGCGCATGATTTCACGCCTACAATTAATCTTTTTAAGAACATTTATACTCGACCTGGGCTGGTACTGCTTTAAGGATAATCGGGAGTTCACGCGTGAGATCAAGTGGAGAATTCCGCCCAACTGGAAAGAGAATTTATTTTTTGTCGACAACGCCTTTATTCCTTCTTCTTACGCCAACATAAGTCAATGCATTAAGGTTTTAATGCTGATTTAAACTGTGCGCCTCCATTGAGTTCAGTGGAGCGCACTATGTTTCATAAGTGTGTGGGGCAATCTTTGTACATGCATATGCATCAAAACATTGCCATATACGCTGGTGGGATCTCTAAAAATTGGCCCCGCCCTGGCTTTCGTCCCAGATTTATGTAACACCTTAAAGGTTAGTGAGTTTCTTGAAATTTACTTGTGCATTACGTGACATGTGCTGACACATCTTCGCGCCTCGTGTTTTTCTTCTTTTTAGAGATACAGTTTGCGACATATCTCAAGACGGAGAGACTGGCGTATGTGGCTGCCTCTTACACTCCAGTGTGCAATACTTCTAGGCATTCTCGCCCGTCTCGTGTATCCCGCAGTTCTTTACGCACGCGCGAATCTGTTGAAGCGGGGTTATCTAATCGTCACCCTTTTTACGTTGGTTAGCGAAAACTGACACCCAAGCAATTCAACGACATGTTTGCGCCATTCATTCCTCATTTTATTTATAATCCCTCATCATCTCCAAAACGCAGAACACCTGGTAAAATTTTGATTGTGCATCTGGTTTTCTTATTGTGGTTAGAATTTTTTTCTTTATTTTTGAATTTTTTATAAACTTAAATAATCCCTATTTATGATATCGTTATTATAGAGATTTATTAGATAGTATAGAAGATTATCTTTTTATTATATATAGGAAGCGGGTTTTAAGGCTTCAATTTCAAAATTTTAGTTAACCAATCAAAATTTAATAAAATTTCATAATTAAAATATTTATTTGGTTTATCAATATAATTTACTTTTAAAATTTGAATATTATCATGATAATCTCACATAAGTTACATAAATTATAAAATACGGAGTAATTTTATAACAAATATTTAAAGTTCATATTTATCTATTCTCAAATAGTATCATCTCTTAATCTTATCTTATATAATTAATATGATGTTTAATGTTTAGAAGGAAAAAATGTTCTATCATATTTGTTAGTTTCAATTTACTTAATTAACATTTTTTTTTAATATTGTAACAAATATATAGTTAAGCAGATCTAGGGATGGCATCGGGCCGGGTTTGGGCCGGGTTTGAGTAATCCCGGACCCAGAACCGATAAGAAAAACTAGTCCCAAACCCGGACCAAATACCCGACGGGTAAACGGGTTTACTAACTAGCGAGTAAACGGGTACCTTTTTTTTTTCTTTTTTTTTTAGCAAATAAATACATTACCAAAAGCATATACAATCTATAACTCTCTAAATTATATGCTTTATTTATATGTGTATATTTGTACAATATATTATTTCCAATTTCCAATTATTATCAGTATCAATTTTTAAATATTTTTATAAATGAGATTCTTGATTTGAATGTAGATAAAAATGTGAAGTTAATAGATGATAAATACATATATAAATTTATATTGACCTTGTAATCAACATATTTTTTAATTTAATTTTTGTTATTATTCATTTTTAAGTATTATTGTTATTATTATTATTATTATTATTATTATTATTATTATTATTATTATTATTATTATTATTATTATTATTATTATGCGGGTATACGGGCCGGGTAAACGGGCCGGGTAAACGGGTCTTTATTTAAACCCAGTCCCGAACCCGAACCCGAATATTTTTTGAAAATCAATCCCATACCCGGTCCGAGACCCGTAGACCCGGACCAGACCCGGCCCAATTATGTCGGGTTTCGGTTTTCCCCATTGGGTTCGGGCTTTTTTGCCATCCCTAAGCAGATCGTGTGTACACACGAGTTTTGATCTTCGGTTTTGCTTCTAAAAATTTCAATAGTGAACATGCAAAACCGAATAAATCAAGAAAACTAAACACTGAACTAATAAACACCCTTACTTTTGTTTTGTAGTTGTGGCGAGTTAAAGTTGTAGTAGGTAGTTGTGGCCGCGTTAGTCGTTAGTATTTCCCTTTATGCCTTGTATTTCTAGTTTCATGATAGTTCTTTAATTTATAGAATTTGCCTTGAAAAATACATATTAAATGATTTTTCAATTGTTTACTACTATTACTCAATACTATTTTTGACTCAAATATTACAATGAAACTTAGCATTAACACTTTTAAACTTTAGTTTGCGCACGAATACCATACAATACTGATATAAATTACTATTAAATTTGACAGAGTTAGGTTATATTGGAGTTTTTAACCAGACTCATGTCATGATATAAAATTCACTAGACACTAAGATTGAGTATACCAGAGAAGGGTAGTATAATTAACTTATTGAGTTCGAAAGAATAAAATTTCACATAAATTTTCTTACAAAATAAAGAAAAGTTGATTTGTTTAAACACAAATGAAAAAAGGTCAATTGTCTAATTGTTTTGTTGTTAAACTTATTATTGACAAAAGTTTTACATGTTATGGGATCGATTGCATTAATTTGTTTCTAATACACAATTTATATGTTGTCGAATATAGTTTTTTTATGAATATATAAAATGTTTGAGTAGGGTATTTATCGATTCCTTTTTTAGTTTTATGCGTTTATTCTGTTTGGTGTGTCCGATTAGAAATTTTTTATTAAATAAATTGAAAACCATAGCGAAAATAAATTTCAAATTTCAAAACTGAAACAAAAACCGAAAACTAAATTCGAATTGAATTCGCTTAAAACGAAAAACGAAAGCGAAAAAAATCATAATTTAACCAAAATAATAAATAATATATACAATAAAACCTAAATATCTTAATACATTATTAGATGAATTCGGTTTCTGGTTTAGCCGAATTAAGAAAAGTAAAACCGAAAACTGCATTCAAACTGAAGCTGAATCAAAAATTGAATTTAAATTCCATTAAATTTTTTCTGATATTATTTAATTCGATTTTTAAATTAGACAGTAGAAACTATAAAATTAAATATAGGTCTCAGGGTTGCAATTTTATTTTGTAATATATATATATATACATATCATGTGCGATGTACTTTTATAATATGAAGCGCTTCTTGCTTTTCAAAAAAATAAACCTATCTAAGCATCTGTTATTGCATATATGATATATTAAGCTCCTCTAATAGTTTATATTTTTGAAATTTGCTTAAAACTGATCATAAACGTATAGAAGAACACAAGTATTTCTATATTTGAAAATAGCTATATATATATACACACACACACACATATATACATATATGTATATATATATATATATATATATATATATATATATATATACATATATATATATATATATATATATATATATATATATATATATATGGTAGGATCAAGAGGGAAGTAACCAATCGGGGGGAAGCGAGGGAAGCAAAAACTTTTTTTTTTCGTTTTTTGAAAAAACTTTGTTCACGAACATTATAGATGGGATGAAAATATGAACATTTAGTATAGACATTTTGTGATAAATGTTTTATTTTGGCTGGAAAAAGCTCGAAGAAGTAATATATAACAATTATCGTGTTTTTCGAGCGTATGTTGAGGTTTTAGCTATTAGGGTTTAGATATTAGGGTTTAGATATTAGGATTTATAGGGTTTAGATATTAGGGTTTAGAAATTTAGGGTTTAGGGTTTAGATTTAGGGTTTAGATTTAGGATTTAGATTGAGTTTTTAACACGAACGGTTTAGAGTTTAGGGTTTAGGGTTTAGGGTTTGGTGTTTTGAGTTTATGTAATAAACCCAAAACACCAAACCCTAAACCTTAAACTCTAAATCGGGCTAAATTTTACTTCACAAAACATGAAAAAAAAACGTTCATATTCTTCACGAACAATATTATCTTGAATGTTATTTTTGTCGATCGTTTTCCCGCCTAAATAATAACATTCATCACGAAGTGTCTCTTCTAAATGTTCGTATTTTCGTGTGATTTTGATGCCGAAAAAAAATTCCAAAAAAACGAAAAAAAAAATTTTTTTTGCTTCCCCCCGTGATAATGCTAAAAACGAACATATATTTCATAGCATTATCCCTCAAGAAAGACAAGCTTTTAGTTGCAATTGTTCTATTTACAAGTGATATTCGTTTAAATAATAAAAGGTGAAGACAAAAGACAGATTCGACGAATTGAAGACGCAAACGACCAAAAAGCTCAAAAGTACAAAATACAATCAAAGTGGTTCCAATTATTGATGAGAAACGTCTCAAAATTACAAGAGTACAAGACGCGAAACGCAAAGTACAAAGATATTAAATTATACGCAAGGACGTTCGAAAATCCGAAACCGGGACCAGAGTCAACTCTCAACGCTCGACGCAACGGACTAAAAATTACAAGTCAACTATGCACATGAATATAATATAATATATAATTAATTCTAAAAATTAATATATATTATATTATATTATAAAACCGTCGGCAAGCTAGGAGCCAAGCTTGTGTGAGCTGGAATCCACAGCTCCGCACTCGCGGAGCTTATAAAGGCAAAAAACCTCCGCACTCGCGGAGGTCAAATAGTATTACGTGGGCCTATAAAAGGCCGAGCATTCGATCGAAATTTACACATCTTTTTCTCCTCATTCATCAACGTATATGTATATATATTTATATTTTAATTTTAATTTTAATTTCTAATAATAAGGGTATGTTAGCGAATGTTGTAAGGGTGTAAGTCGAAATTCTGTCCGTGTAACGCTACGCTATTTTTAATCATTGTAAGTTATGTTCAACCTTTTTACATTAATGTCTCGTAGCTAAGTTATTATTATGCTTATTTAAAACGAAGTAATCATGATGTTGGGCTAATTACTAAAATTGGGTAATTGGACTTTGTACCATAATTAGGGTTTGGACCAAAGAACGACACTTGTGGAAATTAGACTATGGGCTATTAATGGGCTTTATATTTGTTTAACTAAATGATAGTTTGTTAATTTTAATATAAAGATTTACAATTGAACGTACCTATAAATAACCATATACACTCGATCGGACATGATGGGCGGGATATTTATATGTTCGAATAATCGTTCATTTAACCGGACACGGGAATGGATTAATAGTCTATGGAATTATTAAAACAGGGGTGAAATTATGTACAAGGACACTTGGCATAATTGATAACAAAGTATTAAAACCTTGGGTTACACTCAGTCGATATCCTGGTGTAATTATTAAACAAAGTAATAAAACCTTGTTACAGTTTAAGTCCCCAATTAGTTGAAATATTTGACTTCGGGTATAAGGATAATTTGACGAGGACACTCGCACTTTATATTTATGACTGATGGACTGTTATGAACAAAAACCAGACGGACATATTAAATAATCCAGGACAAAGGACAATTAACCCATGGGAAAAAACTAAAAATCAACACGTCAAACATCATGATTACGGAAGTTTAAATAAGCATAATTCCTTTATTTTCATATTTAATTGCACTTCTAATTATCGCACTTTTATTTATTGTCATCGTATTTAATTGCACTTTTAATTTTCGTAATCTTTAATTATCGTAATTTTATTTTATCACACTTTTATTTATCGCAATTTCATTATCGTTATTTACTTTACGCTTTAAATTAAGTCTTTTATATTTTACATTAGGTTTTAACTGCGACTAAAGTTTTAAAAATCGACAAACCGGTCATTAAATGGTAAAAACCCTTTTATAATAATAATATTACTTATATATATATATTTGTATTTTTATAAGATAAAACTAATATAGCGTTAAGCTTTGTTTAAAAGATTTCCCTTTGGAACGAACCGGACTTACTAAAAAATACACTACTGTACGATTAGGTACACTGCCTATAAGTGTTATAGCAAGGTTTAGGTATATCCATTCTATAAATAAATAAATATCTTGTGCAAAATTGTATCATATTTAATAGTTTTTCCTAGTAAAATATAAGCTATTTCATATACACCTCGCATAACATCACCCCGATTGGTTACTTCCCCACTGATCATGCCCCTATATATATATATATATATATATATATATATATATATATATATATATATATATATATATATATATATATATATATATAGTGGTAGGATCAAGAGGAAGTAACCATTCGGGGGGAAGCGGGGGAAGCAATTTCTTTTTCTTCGTTTTTTGAAAAAAATTTGTTCACGAACATTATAGATTGGATAAAAATAAGAACATTTAGAAAAGACACTTCGTGATGAATGTTATTATTTTGGCGGAAAAACGCTCGAAGAAGTAATATATAACAATTATCGTGTTTTTCGAGCGTATGTTGAGGTTTTAGACATTAGGGTTTAGATATTAGGGTTTATAGGGTTTAGATATTAGGGTTTAGAAATTTAGGGTTTAGGGTTTAGGGTTTGGTGTTTTGGGTTTATGGAATAAACCCAAAACACCAACCCTAAACCCTAAACTCTAAATCGGGCTAAATTTTACTTCACAAAACATGGGGAAAAAAACGTTAACATTCTTTACGAACAATATTATCTTGAATGTTATTTTTGTCGATAGTTTTTCCGCCAAAATAATAACATTCATCACGAAGTGTCTTTTCTAAATGTTCTTATTTTCATCTAATCTATAATGTTCGTGAACAAAGTTTTTTCAAAAAATGATATTTTTTTTTTGCTTCCCCCGATTGGTTACTCCCCCATTGATCCTGCCCATATATATATATATATATATATATTAATGTTAATTGAGAAATACATAATTATTTGTGTTTTACCTATTTTTGAGATAATTTTTTGACAAATTTATAATGCGGAACTAGCCTGACAGACAAAATGACAAAAAACATACAAATAAACCACAAGCATATATCGTAATTATAAATATGTTATATTTTATAAATATTCATTTGCATATACTAATATTAAATATTTATTTTGGAACCTCAAAATCACTAATATTAAATATTACTCGGTAATTAATAACAAAAGAAGATTATAAATCACCTCTTACATAATAATCAATTCCATGGTATTTGAAAATGCCAATCAGACTTCAGAAGTGGAGAATTATGTCTAGATACATAAAGTCCTTCTGGAGTTACTAACCAATAACAATGTTGTGTACCGAACAAGAATTTATAACGATAACGAAGCTTGTTAATATGCGTATCGTACAATTTCAACGTTACATTCTTGGAACCCCAAGTGAGTTCACCATCATATGACGTATCAGCAAAGGGACAAAAGTACCAATCAAAAGTTCGCTCGAAAGACAGATTTGTCCTTTGATGGACACCAATACCATGAACAGAAAGCCCAATATCGTCCCGGATGGCATTCGTAACAAGCATGTGCCATTCAGACATTAGAATGCAATTCGCTGAAGAATTTGTTGTTCGAGAAAATCAAAATGTCGCGAAGAGCATGAGAATAATGAAGACGATTAAGTTAGACATTCTAAAGTTTTGGTGAGATTAATAGCTCGTGCATTGATTTATAGAGAATGTATGTTTGGTGTCACTTTTTTGATCTCAGAAAAGTAGGGAGTTTTTAACTTTTTACTTCATGTATACTTTTTGTAATAAAGACTTAAACCTTTAACTAATTTCATTAAATTCGTATGGAAATTTATGAGCTAATTAGCTAAGTGTGCTTCATCGATAATTATTTTGCTACATACTTGCATCATAGTTCGTTGTTTTTCTCTCAACCTCGTAAGATGTGCTTAACGGCACTGTAATCGGAAAATTCAAATTTCCGTCAAACTTCACCCCTCACCACCACTTTTTCCGGCAACCGATTCATCTTCTTTAATCAATGGCTTCGAATTTCAACCGTTCATTCAAACCCTCTTACCCAAATTCAATCCCAATTAAACAAAAATATTCAAAACATCCTCTCAAGAAACATAACCCTTCAGAATCACAAAGGAGAAACAAGAACCCTTCGTTTTCAAAAAAATCCACTATATTCATCGGAGGCGTCTCAAAAAACACAAGCTTAGCCTCCATCAATCATATGATGGGAAAATGGTCACAACGGGCAATCTACAAAACGGAAACAAACATCCGTTTGACAAGCATTTCCCGACCCATATGAACCCGTGAGGAAACTAACAAACAAGCTATATCAAAACCAACCCAAATCAGTCCCCAAATCAGTAGCAAATCAACTAATAACGAATAATTGAGCACACACAATACACACGAGACTTTTTACGTGGAAAACCTCTCAAAATCGAGAGTAAAAACCACGGGACTCGTAAGCCACTTAATGTTCCACTATCATCAACAAGAGAGCAATACAATAATCCTTCTCTAGCTCAACTAGAGGTATACAACATCATCATACTCTTGAACAACAATAATAAACAAGTATATGAAGAAATTAAAGACAAAAGATGAATGATTCACCCAATAAACTGCCCTCTGTTCCAGCAGCGAGAACACGAGCTACAGGCCTCTTTAGACGAATTCAACGGTTGAAAACCTTGGCACTGATGTCAGGAAGACACAGTCCAAATTTGATGAAGATCCAACGGTTAGATCTCCGGGGATCGTCTCTGTTATGACCTGCTGTTTTCAAAACCGGGAATGGAATATCTCACACTTTTTCTTGATCTCTCTGATCTCTCTTATGACCAAAAATAGCTGCACACTTGAAGTTTAAAATTCCCTAGAATGATTGACTAAGTCAACTAGCATCTTGGGCCTATTTTGTTGGGCTTGGGCCTTTCTCATTAATTGGAAACCAATAACCCAACAAATCTCCCCCTTTCCAATTATGAGGAAGGAATCGCCATCCCGGCGATCGAGCAACATACCTTGAGCTTCTCACTTGCTAAAGCCTTTGTGAACATGTCGGAACCATTATCATCGGTGTGAACTTTATCAAGTTCAAACGAACCATCTTCAAGACGTTCTCTAATCCAATGATACCGCACATCTATATGTTTTGTCCGCTTATGATACATAGAATTTCTAGCCAAATGAATCGCACTCTCATTATCACAAAGAACCACATATCGTGATTGCTTAAACCCAAGATCTTGTAGAAACCTTTTCATCCACAATAGTTCTTTGCACGCTTCTGTTGCTGCCATATACTCAGCCTCGGTTGTAGACAATGCAACACACTTTTGTAACCTTGATTGCCATGAAACTGCTCCCCCTGCGAAAGTCATCAAATATCCAGAAGTGGATTTCATGTTATCTTTGTTTCCTGCCATATCTGAGTCTGTATAACCAACAAGCACCGGCTCTCCATTTCCGAATGTGATACCTAACTTTGAAGTACCTCGTAAGTATCTCATAATCCATTTAACCGCTTCCCAATGCTTCTTACCCGGATTTGACATAAACCGACTAACAACACTTACCGCATGAGCTGTATCTGGCCTAGTACACACCATAGCATACATCAAGCTACCAACTGCTGACGCATATGGAACTATATCCATCTCCTCAACATCCTCCTTTGAAGTAGGACAATCTCTTTCTGTTAGCTTAAAGTTGTTTGTAAGATGGGAACTAACCACTTTAGCATTCTTCATGTTGAATCTACTTAGCACCTTTTCAATGTATTGCTCTTGTGATATATGTAACGTCTTAGCACCTCTATCTCTAGAAATTCGAATGCCAAGAATCTGTTTTGCTGGCCCCAAGTCTTTCATAGCAAAAGACTTGCTCAATTCTCGCTTCAACTGCGCAATTCTTTTAATATTTTTACCAACAATCAACATATCATCAACGTATAACAACAATATGATGAAATCATCATCACCAAACCTCTGAAAGAAAACACAATGATCTGAAGTTGTCTTTCGGTAGCCTTGCTTTCCTATAACCGACTCAAACTTCTTATACCACTGTCTCGGTGCTTGCTTCAACCCATATAAACTTTTCTGAAGTCTACAAACATAATTTTCTTTACCCTTAACCCGAAAACCTTCAGGTTGCATCATGTAGATTTCCTTATCCAAATCACCGTGAAGAAAAGCAGTCTTAACATCCATCTGTTCAACCTCAAGATCAAGACTAGCAGCTAATCCAAGAACCACTCGAATAGATCCCATCTTCACAACCGGTGAGAAAATCTCATCAAAATCAATACCCTTTTTCTGGCTGAATCCTTTAACGACTAACCTAGCTTTGTACCTTGGTTGTGAAGTAAGCTCATCTGTCTTCACTTTGAATACCCATTTGTTTCTCAAAGCTCTCTTGCCTTTAGGTAACTTCACCAGCTCATAAGTATTGTTCTCATGCAAGGAATTCATCTCATCTTGCATAGCTTCACCCCACTCTTTCTTATGCTCATCTTTCATTGCTTCTGAATAACATTCTGTCTCTCCCCCATCAGTAACTAATACATACTCATCAGCAGAATATCTAACAGAAGGATGACGGTCTCGAGTAGACCGCCTAAGTGGGACAAATGGGGGCACATCTGGTACTGGAATCTCTACCTGCTCCGGAGCATAATCATCATCAGTACCATGTTCATCATTATGAACATCATCTCCAACATGTTGTGGAGTAACTGGATCCAAATCAACAAGATCAGCACTAGTTTGAGGAACTGAATCTGTCTTCTCAACATCTTTTAACATCTGATCTTCTGTAAAAACAACATCTCGGCTTCGTACAAGTTTCTTCTGAACTGGATCGTATAACCTGTACCCAAAATCATCTTCACCATAGCCGAGGAATACACATGGCTTAGTCTTCATATCAAGCTTTGACCTCTCATCTTTGGGAACATGAACAAAAGCTTTACATCCAAAAACTCGTAAATGACGGTAAGAAACATCTTTTCCGCTCCAAACCCTGTTAGGAACATCAAAACGCAAAGGAACACAAGGGGTTAGATTAATAATATGAACTGCCGTATTTAAAGCCTCACCCCAAAAGGAATCGGACAACCCTGCATGTGAAAGCAAACATCTAACTCTCTCAACCAAAGTTCTGTTCATCCTCTCTGCTAAGCCATTCAACTGAGGTGTCTTTGGTGGAGTCTTTTGATGCCGAATACCATTCTCCTTACAATAAGCATCAAATCTGCCAATGTATTCACCGCCATTATCAGTCCGAATACACTTGAGTTTCTTCCCCGTTTGCCTTTCAACTAGTGTATGAAATTCCTTAAACTTTTCAAATACTTGATCCTTTGACTTTAAGGTATAAACCCACACCTTCCTGGAATGATCATCGATGAATGTAACAAAGTAGGAACATCCACCAAGTGTCCTAGTCTTCATAGGCCTACAAACATCCGAATGAACTAGATCAAGTATGTTCTCCATTCGAAAAGGAGAATGACTCTTAAACGCAACTCTGGTCTGTTTCCCTGCCAATAAGTGAGAACACTTACTCAAATCAATACCACTAACACCCGACAACACATTCTTCTTGAACAAGATAGACATCCCCTTTTCACTCATGTGGCCAAGTCTTTTATGCCACAACTCAGTAGAATCAACATTGTCCACTGCATTAACAATGTTCTGGATGATCTTCGAACGCGTGATGTATAATCTTGAGTCTTTCTTGCCTCTTCCCACTATCATAGAACCAAGAGTTAGTTTCCAAATACCATTACCAAAACCGTTATAATAACCATCATCATCAAGAATACCTGTTGAAATAACATTAAGTCTCATATCCGGAACATGTTTTACATTATGCAAAACTAACTCCATTCCCGTGTCAAATTTCAAACAAACATCTCCAATACCAACGATCTTTGATAACCCAGCATTACCCATCCTAGCAAATCCATAGTCACCTGGAGTGTAAGATGAGAAGTGATCTCTACAAATTGCAACATGACATGTAGCACCACTATCAACAATCCAACTCGTGTCATCATGAGTAAGATTGATCATATCATAATCAATACAAACAAAGAACTCATCTGTGATAGCGTTAACTTCAACCTTATCATCATCACCACCATCACTTTTCTTTTGTTTATTCTTGTCATATGCCTTTTTCTTCTCATTCTTCAACTTTGGACAATACCACTTTGTGTGCCCCTTTTCATGACAATTATAACACTCAACGTTAGCAAATTTGCCTTTGCGTGAACTGCTACGATGATTGCCTCTTTTACCCTGACCTCTACTATGACTTCTCTCCCGCGTTTCTGTGACCAAGATATCTGACTGTGAAGAGGAACCTTGTGACTTTATTCTCATCTCTTCATTCAAAATACTACCCTTAGCCAATTCCATGGTGATAGTACCATTCGGTGCAGAGTTGGACAAAGATGTCCTAAAAGTCTCCCAAGAGTCCGGTAATGTACCAAGTAACCAGAGACCCTGAATCTCATCCTCAAACTTGATACCCATACCTGCAAGCTGATTTATAATACCCTGATATGCATTTAGGTGATCTGTAATAGGAGTCCCATCATGATACTTCAAAGCCATCATCTGCTTAATTAAGAACAACTTGTTATTCCCAGTCTTTCGCTCATATAACTGCTCAAGCTTTTTCCATAAGGCTTTAGCATCAGTCTCCCCAGTAATATGATTCACAACATTATCATCAACCCACTGCCGAATATACCCACATACTTGTCTATGCAAAATTTTCCATTGAGCATCAGATTTTTCCTCAGGTTTATCCTCAGTAAAAACAGGCAAATAATAATCTTTCACATAAAGAAGATCCTCCATCTTACCTTTTCAAACATGATAATTTGAACCATTTAAACTAATCATCTTACTTGTATTAGCTTCCATCTTTCACACAAGTCAAATCAAATAACCTAGCTCTAGATACCAATTTGATGGGAAAATGGTCACAACGGGCAATCTACAAAACGGAAACAAACATCCGTTTGACAAGCATTTCCCGACCCATATGAACCCGTGAGGAAACTAACAAACAAGCTATATCAAAACCAACCCAAATCAGTCCCCAAATCAGTAGCAAATCAACTAATAACGAATAATTGAGCACACACAATACACACGAGACTTTTTACGTGGAAAACCTCTCAAAATCGAGAGTAAAAACCACGGGACTCGTAAGCCACTTAATGTTCCACTATCATCAACAAGAGAGCAATACAATAATCCTTCTCTAGCTCAACTAGAGGTATACAACATCATCATACTCTTGAACAACAATAATCAACAAGTATATGAAGAAATTAAAGACAAAAGATGAATGATTCACCCAATAAACTGCCCTCTGTTCCAGCAGCGAGAACACGAGCTACAGGCCTCTTTAGACGAATTCAACGGTTGAAAACCTTGGAACTGATGTCAGGAAGACACAGTCCAAATTTGATGAAGATCCAACGGTTAGATCTCCGGGGATCGTCTCTGTTATGACCTGCTGTTTTCAAAACCGGGAATGGAATATCTCACACTTTTTCTTGATCTCTCTGATCTCTCTTATGACCAAAAATAGCTGCACACTTGAAGTTTAAAATGCCCTAGAATGATTGACTAAGTCAACTAGCATCTTGGGCCTATTTTGTTGGGCTTGGGCCTTTCTCATTAATTGGAAACCAATAACCCAACATCATACTTTCAAGGTTTTCGGTCCCATTAAAGGGTTTGGATGGAAACAGGGTAGATTTTATCTTTTTGTAAAATTCTTTGATACTGATTCAGCGTCCAAAGCGATTGCAGAAATGAACAACACAAGATTCTTTGGCAAGATCTTAACGGTAGGATATGCAAAGTCAGAGTTAATTATCGGAGATTTCAAGAATACCAAGGAAACAAAAAAGCCTGTTAATGACGATTCAAAGATTATGTTAACGGTGGAGCAAGACATTAAGTCACGAATGGAGAAAGCGGCCCTTATCGTCGATAAACAACCCATTCAAGCTGAGAAATTGTTCAATTGGCTAAGGAGTCGAGAAATAGCTATCAAGTCCATTTCAACTTGGGGCCCCTATGGCTATATCGTCGAGTGTTATGATGAAGAAAGTCTAAAAAGAGTGACAATGGGTCCAACATTGAGCAATTTAGAATTCCTCCTGGTGCAACCAATGGTAAAACGCTCCCTTAAGTTTTCAAGATTCGTTCGTTTAGATATTAAAGGTTGCCCGTTCGAGTGCTCTTCAATTGATTCTGTGAACCTTATTGTTGGCGAATGCGATGGTCAAGTTGTTCATGTAGATTCGAAGTCGTTACGATTAAAGAACGCCGAATCGTTGATTGTGATGGCAGAAATTAACGACCCAGCTCCCATTCAACGGTATGTTTATGTTAATGTTTCACCCACAGAATCACGAAAAGTATGGGTTCAAGAATTAAAAGAATCAAGTGAGATGGAAGTTATCTCTGACGAAGCTATTGAAGATCACAATCTATTTATTCAAGGAATCTCAAGTTCCAGGCCTCTTTCGTGCATCAACAGGGACGATGGGTTGAGTGATGGAAAACAGTGCTCGAAACCACATCCTGTTCCATCTACTCCGGTTAACCGCTGTAATTCCGACGCCGGCAGTGAAGAAGGTGACTTTACTGTTGAGGATCCTATTAAAGGTTCATTGGGTACAAAAAATTTGTTTCTTACACCTCCCTCTTCCATTATGGGAAAAGATACAAAAAGAGATTCTGACCTTTCATCAAAAGAGAAGGAACCAGGTTTGGCAGACTCTGAAAGCATGTTGTTTACCTCCAAAAATAATATAGAATCTTTACCCAATCTAGATAATATTGACCTTGTGAATGATGATATAGAATTGGAATTACAACCTAGCTCCCAAAATGGCACAGTTGACTTAGGAGTAGCAAATTTTCCTCCTTTGTCTGCTACCAATCAAAATACCAACCCATCTAGTAAAGCTAATTCTTTTTCTACACAACCTATCCAAAATTCAAACAAAAATTCGGCTGATATTTCACAAAATATCAGTTCATGTCGTGATAGAGAGTGTGCTAAGGCTTGTGGAGAAATTCGTAAAAGAGGTGCAATAATTAAAAGGTCTAATGTTTCTGTTGAGAACAAAACCAAAACCATTCCCACTGTTAATGAAATACCAATCAAGTCACCCTTGTTTGACACCATAAGTGAAATAGGTGTTAAAAAAAAGTCAATAAATGTTGGTGCTGATGAGGTCAATGGTAATTTCAAACAAGAAATCATTAATTTTAGTTGTGTTATGAGTAAATTGGTAGCGGAAGAGTTGCCAAAATCATTATCGAAGGCATGAGGTTAGCCTCATGGAACACCCACGGCCTAGGGAATATATATAAAGGTCGTATGGTGGGTGATTTGGTCAATCATTTTCAAGATTCAATTTTTAGCAATTCAAGAAACGATGGTAAAAAAAAAAAAAAAAAAAAAAAAAAAAAAGCCTATTTTGAATTCCATTTGGAAAAATCAAAAGTTCAATCATGTTCAAGATAGTTCTCACGGGAGGTCCGGTGTCTTCGGTTTGGAAATATTTCCTTAGTCTTCATTCGGACGACTCACTTGTTAATGTAGTCGGGGCAAATTGTTGGATATGGAAGCTTCGCAACAGATCTTATATCTCTTGTTGGAATGTTCATTGGATAGGTAACTTTTCTATCCGAGACCATTTCCCTCTTTTTATTCGATATTTGTTCGGCCCAAAATGTTACCGTCGACTTCTTCAAATGGCCTGACCAATCTAATGAAGATCAGAGGGGATGGAATTTACTTCTATTTGGGCCTTGTATTGTCCATTCCAATGCCATTGTATTACTCAGGGAGCTTGTCCCCTGGAATCTTTCTTTTGGAGACGATGAAATCAAGTGGCTGCCCTCAAATACGGGATCTTTTAATGTAGTCGAGGCTATGAGGTTGTTAGTTATTGCGGATAATTCGTTTAATGGATTGGAAAAATATCGTGTGGAATAACCGGGTTCCTTCCAAAATTTTTATTTTTCATTGGCTCGTTTGTAAACGTAGTGTTCCGGTAAATGATACAATTATTCGGAGACACATTCTCCCGGATTCCCACTCATCTTTATGTGTTTGATGTGATACCGATATTGAAACCGTGGAGCACTTTATCATTCATTGTCATTGGTCTTTTAACATTTGGTCCGCCCTCTTCAAGTGGTGGAACATAAGGTGGGTCATCCCAAAAACCATCTTAGAGTTTTTGACCGATTGGTATTTCGGTATTGGCATTGGCGACAAGATATTTTGGCGTTTGATTGGACCGGCAACTATTTGGGCTATATGGTTAGCAAGAAACGATTTCATCTTCAACGGAAATTACACTTGTTGAACGTCTATCGTTCGACAAATCAAGCTCAAAGTGTTTTTGTGGGCTTCGTTTTTCAAATTATGTTGTTCTCATCATTATTATGTTTCGGATATTAATCCCGGTATTTTATGTCTTTCGGCTTAATTTCAAAATCTTTATGTACAAGCCGATTGACCATTTTTGTAATTGTTGCCTTCATTGTTTTGATGAAGGAGTGGTAATATTATGGTTTCATCTTTGCCGGAAAAAAAAGAAGCTAAATGTCAAATAATAATACACTTATAATAAATTTTGGAACGTAATATCTATTTCTATTACATAAATAAATTACACCACCATATGCATTAACATTTAAGCTTAACATTTATGGTATAACATTAAAAATATTAAATAATACGTTCCAAAACAAATATTAAATATCATTAAATTTGATACCAAAACTAGAAAAGGAAAGTCAGATTAAGAAAAAGAAATACTATACTTTGTAACAATCAAGTTTAAAAATTTTAATATGATAAATTTAAACGTAGTTTTAAGGACTACGTTTATCATTTTAAAAGATAATTACTTTGTATAATTTAGTTATCATCATCATTGTTATTTTATATAGTTATATAAATATTTTTACGGAATATCATAGTAATAAAGGTTTTATTCATGTGTGTCTGTATTTACATACGTTAAAATGTATATAATTAAGTTGAAATTTTCTTAAATATTAGATATAGTATTTAGTACCCATTAGTTCAACTTAATCTTTACTTTTTTATGTAATAATTATAAATTTCGATATTTGTATAAGTTCATTGATGTTATTAATATATGGTTATCGTGTTCTTCTCCATTTTTTTTTTTTTTTTTTTTTTTTGAAAAGCCAACAGAAAATTATATTATAACCAATATAAACAATGTACAACCGGAAACATACAGATAGCCTTTTAGGCAACTCGAGGGATCTGAGAGGAATATAAAATACAGGTCATGACTAAATTCTATACAACAAAAGGATAAATGAAGAAGATACTTGGTCGAAAGAGTTGCACGAAGGAGAAGTATGATGTAGGAAATTACTCACTTACTCAATGATAACCACGTTTAGGAAACAACTTGAAAAGACAAGCCGGGAGAGATGCGATCAAGCAATGCCGATGAGACGGCTACAAAGCCAATCGGTCCCCCCGCTTAGTTCCTTAGACGCAGAGATCAGAGAGGAGAGAGCAAAAAAACCTACACATTAGCCGATACCCTCTTTTGTTAATGCCTTAGGATGGAAGCTATCAGATCGGTTAGCCAATGCAACCAATCTAAGGATAATTTCTTGCTGCGGGAAGTGATCCACTCATAACTTTTTGATTGTATATCGGAGAGAATTTTTGGTGGACTCACGGGTTTGTTTCCGAAGACGTGATCATTTCGGTTTTTCCATATAAGGTAAAACGATACCCATATTACCGCTTGCCATATGGAGGCTTCTAATGGTGAAGAGAAATTTGGATTTGAAGCTTTTGCGAGGTCAGATTGGCTGTCTAGCTTTAGATGATCTAAGTTCCACCAATTTCGAATTTTGTTCAAAACATCAGAAGCAATCTTGCAATTTAAAAGTGTATGTTAGAGTGTTTCAATGTCCTCGTTGCATACCGGGCATCTAGTTGAATGAAGATCAATGCCCCTCTTATCGAGTTCGGTACGTACCGGTAGTTTGTTTAAAGAGGCTCGCCAAATAAAAATACCAACTTTTTGTGGGATCAGCTTGTTAATGCACGTTGGAGCAGGAGATGTGCGGTTTGTAACCACAAGTTCTTCAAGGATTGATAAAAGTGATTTTGATGAGTAAATGCCATTATTTTGAAACTTCCATATCCAAGAATCATATTGTTTTCCAGACGGTGTATACGAGGAAATTCGGTCCATCAGACATGCGAAGTCAGTAGCAGCACGCCGCTTAGGCTCGGAGGACCATTTCCAGCAGGTTGTAACAGCTCCATTATTCCACGAGATTCGATCAGCTATGCTGCATTCCTTGTGTATTTCCAATCTATATAGCCTCGGGAAAGCAGCCCTGAGCGTACCTTCACAGCACCAAGAGTCGTTCCAAAAGCTCGTGTTCGTTCCTTGACCTATAACTTTAACAAAATGCATTAGAAATATCGCACCCTAACTTGGTTAGGGTGTGTTCCACATTAATTATGTTAAACCATGTTCTACCCGAAAGTTTTTTAAGATTGAGGTTTGAAGATGTCGACATACACCCCAAACCCCCATTTTTTCCATAGACACTTTTGATGATGCGGGCCCAAAACGAGTTATTAAAATTGAGAAAACGTCACCACCATTTAGTGAGCAGAGCAAGATTTTTAGACTTAAGTGAACCAACATTTAAGCCTCCGAATTCATAAGATATCAAAAATTGATTCCAATTTACCCATGCCATTTTTCTTTGATCAAAAGAACCCCCCCAAAAGAAATCACGACGCAACCCTTCTAGTTCATTGATAACGCTAGACGGGGCCTTGAAAAGCAAAAAATAATATAACGGGAGACTACTTAAAACCGATTTGATTAAGGTGAGTCTTCCTCCAAAAGAAATGGATTTCGCTTTCCAATCCGTAAGGCGTTTTTTGAATTTGTCATAAATGGGTTGCCAGCTTTTTTGAAGTTTTAGATTTTCCCCAATTTGTCATAAATCGTGTTCTTCTCTATAATAACCTTCTATCTTGGTCATCAAAACACTTGCACACGCCTTCTTGATATCGTGAATAAGTCGAGTACCGTCATGTCACTAATCAACAACAACAACAACAATAACAACAACAACAACGACAACAAGCCCAATCCCACATGTGTGAGGTATGGGGGAGGTGAGACGTAGACAATCCTTCCTCTATCCTAGAATAAAGAGAAATCATTTCTCCACCCCGAGTGAAACACTCACAAGAGTAGAGAAAGTCCTCCCTCTCTTTGCTCGACGGATAGAGAGATTGCTTCCAAGAGGACCTCCGACCCAAAAAGTAGGATAAAACAAAACAAAAATAAAAATAGATAAAGTAAATAATTTATATAAATATAGATACATAAATAGAATAAAATAGATACAATAAATAATAAAAGTAATAAAATCGAGACGCCATGAAAAAGATAGAAACAATTTTCCATGGGTTTTACGTCAAGCCTGTAGTTCAATTTAGCCTCTAAGCGGCAGTTAAATCGTCAATAAATCGACGCTTGATGTTGCCTCATACAATAGGGCCGTATAAATACGCATATATATATATATATATATATATATATATATATATAATAACAATAACAATAACAATAATAATAATAATACAAAAAGTCTTAATACTAAAAAAATAATAAATAAATAAAAAATAAAATAAAAAAAGGTATATGTATATAAGGAAACGTACCTTAGGCTTCTGTGCGGAGCTCAAGACATAACGAGAAAATGCTACACTAAAAGAACAATACACATACATGGCCACATACCAACAACCAGAAACACTCCTAAACATACATATCTATAAACATAAGCCTACATACATACATACATACATACATACATACATACATACATACATACATACACACATACATACACACATACATACAAAGATCCGAACCTAAAAAATACATAAAACAAACATACATGAAACTTACATGCATACATACAAACATACCCACAAAACGAATACATACATACACATTAGCATACCTACATCTATAGACATACAAAACATAGAAACAAACATAGGCATACTTACATACGCATACATACAAACACACATATAAAAACCTACTTACAAACATCCATAGACATACACAAAGCAAACATATAAGCACACATAAAAAAAAAACAACCATAAAACAAACAGACCTAAAAATATCCATACCTAAACCGGCATGTAACCATACCCGAAACCCTAAACATGCGTACTGTGAAGACCCGTCCTAATCCATCCGGACGAAGACCACATCAATTACAAACGAATCACAATAGTTGATTACATCGCGAGGTATTTGATCTCTATATGATACATTTTACAAATATTGCATTCGTTTTTAAAAGACAAACTTTCATTTCATTGAAAGTTGACGACATGTATACCATTTCATAATATATCCAACTATAATTGACTTAATAATAATCTTGTTGAACTCGACGACTCGAATGCAACGTCTTTTGAAATATGCCATGAATGACTCCAAGTAATGTCATTAAAATGAGCAAATGCACAGCAGAAGATTTCTTTCGTACCTGAGAATAAACATGCTTTCAAGTGTCAACCAAAAGGTTGGTGAGTTCATTAGTTTAACATAAATAATCATTTTTATAATTTTAATAGACCACAAGATTTCATATATCCATTTTTCAATAACATACGTCCCATGCATAGAGACAAAAATATCATTCATATGGATTGAACACCTGGTAATCGACATTCACAATATACATATAAGAATATCCCCATCATTCCGGGATCCTCCTTCGGACATGATATAAATTTCGAAGTACTAAAGCATCCGGTACTTTGGATGGGGCTTGTTGAGCCCGATAGATCTATCTTTAGAGTTCGCGTCAATTAGGGTGTCTGTTCCCTAATTCTTAGATTACCAGACTTAATAAAAAGGGGCATATTCGATTTTGATCATTCAACCATATAATGTAGTTTCAAGTACTTGTGTCTATTTCGTAAAACAGTTATAAAAACAGCGCATGTATTCTCAGTCCCAAAAATATATATTGCAAAAACATTTAAAAAGGGATTAATGAAACTCACCTAATGTATTTTGTAGTAAAAATACATATGACTATATTCAACAATGCAGGGTTGGCCTCGGATTCACGAACCTATATCATTTGTATATTCATTAATATTTATAATCGTAATCGAGTAGGTATATATATTATTATTAGTGATGTAATTTATATATTTAATAAGTTATAAGTTTCATTATTTATTTATATATTTTCATGTTATATATATAAATGTTAATATAGTTAAATTATGTGTACAAAATATATTTACATATATATAATCTTTATTGTCATAATTATAACTTTAAGTACATTATTAAAACTTTTATTTTAGTAATTATGATTATTTAAAAAAAATTATTTATATAGATAATACTGATAATAACAATAATGATAATTTTAGTGATAGTAAAATAATGATAATTTTAATAAAAATGATAATATTTATTATAATGCTCATGTTACTAATAATAGTAACTCTAACAAAATGATACTAATACTATTAATAATAATATCTACAATATTGATAATAGTGATAATAATAATGATACTAATTATAATAGTTATTATCGTATTAGTAATAAGTGATAAAATAAATAATAACATTAGTAATACTTGTAGTAATCATATTAACTTATATTATCAATACTAATAACAATGATAATAATAATACTCTAAATTTGATTAATAATAATAATGATATTTCTAAACATTATAAATAATGACAATTATCGTAGTAATAATAACAATAATGGTAATAATAATAATATTAGCCATGTTAAAAATACTCATAATATTAATTTTAGTGATAATAATAGTTAACACAATAACAATAGCATAAATGATAATAATAACAATTACAAAGACAATAATAATAATAATAATAATAATAATAATAATAATAATAATAATAATAATAATAATAATAATAATAATAATAATAATAATAATAATAATGTACTACCTCTTAGAGTTTCTTTTAAAAAAAAGAATAGCAGCCCTTGCAGGGGCTCGAACCCGCGACCACTTCCAAACCCAACACCCTCCTAAACCATCGTGTTGTGCTTGTCTTTCTGTTTTAATGCTATTATTAATTTACTTATCCCGTAATCTTTTCTGTTTACTCATCTTCTTCTACCTCACCACAACAAGTCGATCAGTGGACTACCGAATAACAATCAAGACTTATTTTAAGAATAGAACCTAATTATAAACGAATTGTAATGAAATACCTTTGTGTAATTAAACAAGCTAACATTAAAAATAAAAAAAAAACTGCTGTGCTGCTGTTGCCGTAAAAAAAAAAATCCAAACTCAAATTTTGATTTTTAGAAAGTTTTAGGAAAAGGTTAAAACATGAAATATAATTCAAATCAATCCTAGAAACTTTCTCCATTGTCAATTTAACTGGAAACATCAAAATAAGATCGAATTTTATTGAAAACGAACGGTTGACTTTTTGAATTCATAACTTTGACCTCGAAATTCTCACTTGATACAAAGATTTGGCAAATGATACTTTCCAGAAAGTTTTCATGGAAGTTTTCTAACAGAATGGCATTTAAGAATTTTAAAAATTATTAAGGAATCGAATTCTTGGAGAAGGAAGCAAGAACAGAGGCAAAAGTTTTTATTTTCAGTGTTTTTATTTTAAAACTCGAATTTGCAGATAGTGTATAGCTTATATGTTGATAGATATCATATAAATGAAGCTTAATAAAAATGATAGAATCGTTTTGGCTGCCCTGTAACATGATATAGTCTGGTAACGATTTTTGGACAGTAACACTCAAACAGAATATATAAAGTAAAAAGAAACCAGATGCATAAATCTAATATTTTGTACGATTAATATAATTAAATGATACTTTTAGGGACACAAACAAAATCATAAAAAGTGTGATTGTTACATAAAACAACTTCTGATTCCTAAACTATACATGTGATTTATATAAATGATATTAAGGAATTAACAATTAATAATTTATAATTATATCAATAATAGTCACAAATACTAATAATAATAATATTAATATTAATAATTATACATAATAATAATAAGTCATGATGATAATAATTTTACAGGAATTTATAATGATTATATTAGTTTTATTAATTATATTGATATTAATAATAACATTAGTAGTAATAACAAATTTCTTACTTTATATATTTTATTTAAAACAATAATAACGTAACAAATCTAATGTATTAATTTTTACATCTATATATTATATGATAATATTAATAATACTGACATTGATTTTAATACTATTATTTATGTTAATGATATAAGAAAAGTAATGATAAGAATTTTAATATATTAATTATAATTTAACTTCTAATTAGATTTAATATAATGATAATACATATTACTTAATTATGTAATTCTAATATTATATATTGGCATAATTGCGTATTTAATATTTATATATATTATATGTATTACAATATACATATAGTGTTAATTTTGTACAGAATTCGTATATATTTATTTTAATAACTTATTATTTATTTTTGTATATTACTCTACATATTTAATTCAAATGATTAATTGATATTATATCCATTCGAATTAATAAGTATGTTTTTATTACATATATATATATATATATATATATATATACTTATTTATTTTCACACACCTGTTCGTGAATCGACAGAAACAGTCGAAGGATTTTTGAATACATGACTATAGTTTTAAAATTTTCGAGACTCAACTTTACAGACTTTTCTTATCGTGTCGAATTCATATAAAGATTAAGTTTAAATTTGGTCGGAAATTCCCGGGTCATCACAGTACCTACCCGTTAAAGAAATTTCGTCCCGAAATTTGAGTGAGGTGGTCATGGTTAACAATAAAAATGTTTTCATGACGAAAATTGAGTTGATGAATAGAGTTTTATCATCATTGAGTAATATGGATAAAACAATTCGATTACTCGAAACGTATGAGTGAAGTTATCATAAAAGAGTGGAATAAATAAATGAAGTTTCATTTTAACTTTTGACGTTGTCTTGGTTGAATTCCGGAATTTAAGGGATTTAGAGAAAATCTTCGAAATCTAAAAGATTTGATTCTTCAGCGAGTAAGAAAATTAAGATCTCTATAATTAAATACGGTGATCTGCCTCGATTTCTCCGTCTGATATTTCCCTTATAAATTTACCTTTTCCGTTCCATTAGTTTCCACCACTTCTATGCCTTCCTTCTCAGTTCATATATCCAAAAGATAATAATAATGCTTAATCCGGTTCTGATCCTTGTCCTCATCCTTATTATCGCAACAATTATTCTTCTTTTCTAACTTTCACCAGAGGAATCTGCTTACTTCTACTTTGCCCTTGGGGTTATAGTACTTATAATTCTCCCGTGTCTTTATGTTGCGATAAACATTGATATACACGGTTTGTAATTTAGGTGTTGTTATCGGGCTTTATATCTTTCCTTATATTTCAATGTCCCTATATCTGTTTTCTATAATCATTGTCATCCACAGTTAATACTCCTTCCTCTTTGCTGCGATTTATACTCCAATTTCTATTTCTTTTGGAGCTTTGTCCCTTCGTTTCTTCTTTTTACGATTGGACACCTCTTGTAATGGTCCAGAATTCGTAAGTATGGAGTTTCGAATGAATATAATGTTCTAAACAAAAAAGAACGTAATAACACGATTTGATTTGTCAAATTACCAGAGTCACTGAGAATAGAACTATCAAGAATATATTTTCTTGATATGTTCAGAAGTTAATCAGAATGAAAGAGTTACGTAACATGTCACATGATGACGTTATAATCTGTGAATCATCATGTTCCATTTAGAAACTCAGCATGACTTACTGTAATATAATCACATTAATCAAGTGTCATTATATTATACTAACTCATGCATCAGTTCCCAACATTACTTCAATAACATTCATATTTTTAAGCTTGAAAGTTTACAGAATATAGAAACTAATAGTTTCTATATGATGTAACACTGATATCAGGAAGAGATTAATAATTTCAGATAAGAATAGTTATGAAAATATCTTCAGAAATATGGAGGATATTTATAATGAAAGCTACGATGATATCTTGGAATTTCTAATATCAATGGATGATGAAGAAGATTTATCCGTAAGGGTTTATAGTAAGGAGAAAAATATTCGCTAAAGACTTCAGCAGGCATTGAATCTTTTGGATTCTTTGAAGTCAAACTTATTCTTTGTGATTTGTCCACAGCTTTCTTCATAGTTTCGCATAATCTGCTTTTCGGTACAAAATTTTCTCTTGAATGTTTCCAATATAATGATACACAGGAAGCACGAAGAGGTATATAATTTCGGACGAGAATATTCATGAAAATATCCTTAGAAATATCGAAGATATTGATGATGATATTTTGGAATTTCTAAGTTCAATGGTTGATAAGGAAAAATTTTCCGCAAGATTTTAACATGATTTCGGAGCAAGATATTCTCTAAAGATTTCAACAGATCCATAATTACCTGGATTCTTTGAATATAGGGTATGGTCTTTGTATTTGTCCTTGGTCTCCTTCGTGGTTAGCTCAATCCGTTTTTCAGTTCCAACTCTTCTGAGCTTTTCCAACGTTCTATTCTTTATCATCAAACTTCCGATGATTAAGGTCGTTTACAGTTTTTTTTTTTATGTTGCTTCATTCAACTTTTCACAATTCAGAGTATTAGTTCACAGACTGGGTGCTTTTCAAAATTTCATAATGGAAGATCATTATTCTAAAAGATAAATGTTATACATATAACTGTTGATGTAGATATGCGGTGAGTTTTCAAAGTACTGATTGTCGATTCCTCTACATTTACTGCTACCCTATCTGAATCATTAGTTATCGATCCGAGATGATTTTAAGAAAATTTTGTTTTTAGATGATTAAATGCTGACGGTAATATGGTGGAATATAAAAGGTTCCCGGTAACAATAAAAGAACATACATATTAGTCAAGGTGATAATAAGGTTGTTTCAAACTAAAAGTTGAAGTTGATTTGCTGAAGCTGTGACAAAATTTGCTACTTTGAAAAGGAATCGCAAAGTTATTTTTGCTAATAAATGCCAAAGGATCTGACGCGGCTACGTGTTAAACTTTTACTCAGTTGCCGAGAGTTTCTCAGGTGCTTAACTATATGCACAAATCTTTTCTTCCGTAGATGAAGTGCGGTTGATTCATCCTCTCGATTGAGGTGTTTTCAAGAATCATGAAAGGTTTGAACGCAGAATGTAATCGTCAAGATACAAATGAGGTTTTATGTAACGTCCTCCCAATAGGGTCTGGAAGAAACGTTACTAATATCAAATAAACCAACATATTATAATACGAGAACAATACTAAATGAGAAAATTTAACTTTATTGAGTACGCAGCGGAAAATGAAATGTCGTTACAATAATGGAAATAACGATAAAGTAATTGTTCATATGCAGAAGTAATAAATGTGATATCTCTTGATCCTAAGTCCAAGTAGCATCACATAAGTAGTAGATAAGAAAGCTTGAATCAAACAGCACCTGAGACAAAACATGCTAAAGTGTCAACCAAAAAGGTTGAGTGAAGTTCATAGGTTTAACAAAAGTAGTTATCGTTGTTTTTAGACCACAAGATTTAGTTGTAAAGTTGATCTCCAGCAGGATCAAAAAGTAGATCTCGCATATCCAAAAGTAGTACTGATTCGTGATATTTTAGACTAAACGTTTGTTTTGTTGCCCCGATGATAAGTTGGCAGTACCTTATCACCATGTTTAAATCATTATTAAGTAATACAAAGACATCACGGTCAAATGTATCGGGGATGTTACTCCCGATAGGCCTACCCCCAATAATTAAGAATGCCTTATCCTGAAAGCAATTAAAAAATATCACTGTGGGGGTCTTAGTAGCATAAGCTAGTCATAGTACAGTTTAGGTTCGTACTTGTGTCTAAGTTGTTTAAAGTATAAAAGCAGCATGTGTCTCACCCCAGTAAATATAAAAAGTGCTATAGCAATAAGAGTGGGGCTATGAAAGTCACCTTAGTAAGTAGAGAGAGAGTTATTCCTCGGAATAAAGAGTTGAACGAGTGAGTAGGAAAGTCAACCTATTGACATTTAAGAGTAGTTAAGTGTTTTGCCCATGTTTAAGTTTAAGTATGTGTTTAAGTATAGTTTGTTTTACTAAGTTTCTATTCCTAGTAAGTTACTATTTTTATAAAGTTTCCATTTTTAGAAAGTTTTTTATTTTACTAAGTTTCTATGACTAGAGAGTTTCTACTTTTATGAGTGTTTTTCATTTTAGGATACTTGCCGTATTAGATAAGCTTCCAATCACCCCTTTCCCTTCGAATGGCTAATTTAGATCTAGGGGCTTGAGCCATAGGACCCTTTAAATCGGAAATCCAAACCCTCTGCCTAGAATCTCGTAGAAACCATTCGTCAAGAAAGTTCGAAGATCTATACATCTCTAATACATATCCCAAAATGTTTTTGTGCTACAATATAAGTAGTAGGTTATAGGTGCTAGTAATAGTAATAGTGTATACATGTTTAGTACTAGTATAAGTAGTATTAGGGTTTAAGGTTTTAATATGTATATGTATATATAATTCGTATATATACATAAAAATATTTTTTTTTACATGTATATATGTATATATAAATCTAGGAGTGTTTATGTATATACTTACGAATAACAAGTTTATAATATGAATATGAATTAACAAAGATTAAAGTTTATGTAAATAGTTTAGGGTTTATGTTATACCTTTGAAGATTCAAGATAATTAACAAAGAAAAGATGAACACGATGAAGATGAAAGATCAAAGCCTTAAAAATCTTGAAGAACTCCTTGAAGATTCTTGAAGAACACGAAGAACAAGCTTGAAGATCCGAATACCACAAGAGAGGGAGAGGGAGATATTGTTTTTGAGAGAGGATTTTGGTGTGATTTGTGAATGAGAAACTAGTAGTCTAGGAGTGTTTATATAGTGCAAGTATTAGAGTGTTAGTCAACATAAGGATGTTCTAATTAATGATTTTATTTTGTTTTATAATTTTTAGTCAACAAAAGGTGGTACTAGTTTATAATTAGTCAACATAAGGATGTACTAGTTTATACTTTATTTTTAGTCAACATAAGGATGTAATTGTTTAAGATTCTTTAGTCTCATTATTATTACTATTATTATTATTATTATTATTATTATTATTATTATTATTATTATTATTATTATTATTATTATTATTATTATTATTATTATGTTTATTATTATTTTTACATTTACAACATGATAAGTATTATTTTCTTTTTACTAATTCATGACTTGTATTTATTTTTATTTAGTTCCCAATTGTTTTATTATTTATATAAATGTCACTTTTTATTTATTACTTATAGATTAATAGTTATAAATAATATTATTGAAATGCATAAATTTTAATTAGCAGTGAGTGTCGAATAAAAGTTTATTATTTGGTCAACGTTAAATTGATTGTGTATATAACAACCCTTAAATAATTAATACGTATAGTCAGACAGTAAACCCTAGGGTCATTTCAGTAATTTCAGAAGTCAAAAAGTGAGGGTTGTTATATTTTAGGGTGAGATCAAGTGGCAAACTTGAAGAATTGTTTAGTTTCATATGTTATAATCAATATTTTAATTCATTTTAATTATTGATAGTTGATAGTTGATAGTTAGAGCTAAGGGGTATAAAATACTATTAAATTTTACAATGAAATACTATTAAATACGATACAATGTTACACAAGATATTTATTTATTTATTGAATGGATATACTTAAACCTTGCTACAACACTTATAGGCAGTGTACCTAATCGTACAGTAGTGTAGTTTTTAGTAAGTCCGGTTCGTTCCACAGGGAATCTTTTAATCAAAGCTTAACGCTATATTAGTTTAATTTATAAAAATATATATATATATATATATATATATATATATATATATATATATATATATATATATATATATATATATATATATATATATATATATATATATATATATATATATATATAAGTAATATTATTATTTTAAAGGGGGTTTTTTTTACCGTTTAATGACCGGTTTATCGATTTTAAAACTTTAGTCGCAGTTAAAACCAAATGTAAAATATTAAATAAATAAAATACTTAATTTAAAGCGTAAAGTAAATAACGATAATGAAATTGCGATAAATAAAAGTGCGATAAAATAAACTTGCGATAATTAAAAAATACGATAATTAAAAGTGCAATTAAATACAATAACAAAAAATAAAAGTGCGATAATTAGAAGTGCAATTAAATATAAAATAAAGGAAATTAAATATGAAATAAAAGAATTATGCTTATTTAAACTTCCGTAATCATGATGTTTGACGTGTTGATTTTAGTTTTATGCCCATGGGTTAATTGTCCTTTGTCCTGGATTATTTAATATGTCCGTCTGGTTTTTGTCCATAACAGTCCATCAGTCATAAATATAAAGTGCGAGTGTCCTCATCAAATTATCCTTATACCCGAAGTTAAATATTCCAACTAATTGGGGACTTAAACTGTAACAAGATTTTAATACTTTGTTTAATAATTACACCAGGATGTCGACTGAGTGTAACCTAAGGTTTTAATACTTTGTTATCAATTATGCCAAGTGTCCTTGTACATAATTTCACCCCTGTTTTAATAATTCTAGTGGCTATTAATCCATTCCCGTGTCCGGTTAAATGAACGATTATTCGAAAATACCCCGCCCATCGTGTCCGATCGAGTGTAAATGGTTATTTATAAGGACGCCCAATTGTAAATCTTTATATTAACATTAACAAACTGTCATTTAGTTAAACAAATATAAAGCCCATTAATAGCCCATAGTCTAATTTCCACAAGTGTCGTTCTTTTGTCCAAACCTCAATTATGGTACAAAGCCCAATTACCCAATTTTAATATTTTTAGAACAACATCATGATTACTTCGGATTAAATAAGCATAATAATAACATAGCTACGAGACATTAAATTAAAAAGGTTGAACATAACTTACAATGATTAAAAATAGCGTAGCGTTACACGGACAGAATTTCGACTTACACCCTTACAACATTCACTAACACACCCTTATTATTATAAATTAAAATTAAAATTAAAATTATAATATAAATATAAATATTATACGTTGAATGAGGAGAAGAAAAAGATGTGTTTTTGCGTTCAAAACTCGCGAACTTTATAGGACAGGCCTGGAAAAAGGGCTCATGCGATCGCATGGGCTTTGCCCTTCAAGGCCATGCGATCGCATGGCCAGCTGGGGAGAGCCACATTTGGTTGTTTTCTTCTGCCGACGTTTATTTAAATATAATATAATATATATATTAATTTTAAGAATTAATTATATATTATATTATATTCATATGCATAGTTAACTTGTAATTTTTAGTCCGTTGCGTCGAGCGTTGAGAGTTGACTCTGGTCCCGGTTCCGGATTTTCGAACGTCCTTGCGAATAATTTAATATCTTGTACTTTGCGTTTTGAATCTTGTACTCTTGTAATTTTGAGACGTTTCTTATCAATAATTGGAACCTCATTGATTGTATTTTGTACTTTTGAGCTTTTTGGTCGTTTGCGTCTTCAATTCGTCGAATCTGTCTTTTGTCTTCACCTTTTATTATTTAAACGAATATCACTTGTAAATAGAACAGTTGCAACTAAAAGCTTGTCTTTCTTGAGGGATAATGCTATGAAATATATGTTCATTTTTAGCATTATCAAATATTTCCACACTTGAGCTTTGCTTGTCCTCAAGCAATATAGTCTTGAAATACTAGAATCACTTCTTTATTCTTCACACTTTGTACATCAGTGATTTCTTTACGGCGGTATAAACAATGGTAGTAACGATGTGGTTTACAGTCTCACATGACTTATGAAAATTTAGATCCTTTAGGAAATTGGATCATTATGAAAACATTTGATTTTTTTGAAAATTAAATCTAGCTTTTACCCTAGATAAGTTTTCCGGAATAACCCTTCACCGGTGTTTGCAAAAATTTTTTTTTTTTTTTTTTTGTGGGTTTGGTGGGTTTCAGATTTGAAACTTTTAGCTCAAAACTTGCAGTTTTGTGTCACCCACTTGCTAACCTTGTATTGGGAAAGCAACACGTCCAGTTTACTTGCTCCGTATATTACCTTTTGATAAACTACCGTCCGGTTGTAAAGGAAAGCGTTGAACAAACAACTGTTAAGGCAATGTCCCCTGACATGCTTTTAATTATGGTCTATAACGTGTCGGACGCAATTACTATCCTTGGTAGGAGCAATAGTAAAGCTCACCCTTATAATTTTTCGGTCTGGCACAAGGTCCTGTCTTCGACCATGCTATGCAACCACCGTTCTTACGGTTGACACCCGATTTGGTTCAGGTGACCTAATGAATTCCAGGTGAATTCCTAGGATTTTACGTTCAATGGTAATGAACGCATTGAAAATGGGTTTTCAGAAAACAAATCGGTTTATAATTTGATCAAAATATTTTCTCGTTCAAGCTCGAGTTTAGATATCATTGAATTCCATGAGTTTGTAATTCTCAATCTTTAAGGTCAATCTCTAGGATTGAGTAATATCAGTCTTAAAAGCTGATTTTTGATCTTTTAAGGAGATTATCCTTTCTGGGGGTCTGATTCATTAGTCTTATCAAGCTAATTTGCACGGTGCCCCCCATTGTACGAGATAAATCCTTCTCATGGTTAGGATAAATTTGACCACTTGGTGACCCTGTTTGATGCTGAGGTCCGTGGATTTCCTGCTGATTTTAGAGATGACTTTTCTAGATTTTTCATCAACCTACAGCTGGTCTGGACGACAACTTCATGACCTAAATCAAGAAGCGCGTGTCTTTTTCGAAAGACTTTACTTCCTTTTAACGATGGAATTGATTCATCATGTAGATCCATCTCTTCTTTTCTTTCATCGGGTAAAACAGTTTAGTTTAGTCCAAAGCAAAAGTATCTTCAATTATTTGTTACAGAAATATGTGACATATGTTTAAGATAACTTGGTAATTTTTCCCACACTTGGCTTTTATTTTCCTTTTTATTGTCCTCTATTCCATTTTAAATGAATTTTAACATTTTGGTTTGTTTCTCAATTTATGTCCTTTCTGAGGTAACAATAATTTCGGTGTTAACACCTAGTTTTATCGTTCATAAATATGTATAAACATAATTTTGAGTTCATTTAATTGAAAATTTTGAAAAATTTTACTAGAATTGGGTAGTCAGTATATAAGACTAAGGCTGTTCTTTATTATCAGAGAGCACTAGATTCTAATACAACTACTACGTTACTAGTATTTTTAATGGTAACCAAGTGTTTAAAGTAAAAAAAATTTAAAAAATCCGAAAGAATTTAACCCCTTCCCACACTTAAGATCTTGCAATGCCCTCATTTGCAAGAAATCAGTAACAATTTAAATTATTGAGGGTGATTAGTGTGAAAATGATTAAATTTTTCCAAAGTTTCCAAACATATTGGCGTTTGTTTGCTGAATGATAAATGGTGCATATCATTTATTCATTCCGTCTGTTGTTACAGCACATTTATCTTGTCGTCAAAATTAGTAGCTTTTGCTGAACTTAATGCCAGTCTTTGAAAATGCTCTGTTTTACCCTGTTTTGTACAATTTACAATATACATACATACAAATATAAACATGCATGGCAATTTGAAATGGGGCTTAATATCCCACTTTCAAATCCTAAATGTGAAATATTAGTACACAATAATAATAAAAATGATAAAGATTACATAAGTATATTCAGTAACATAAGTTTAAACATGAATAAGTAAAAAGATAAAAACATAAAAATTATATAAATAACCAAATGGAACCAAATCAGTCTGGATAGGGGTTCCAGTTCATCTCATCAGGTGGGTTCCATTGTTGGTTATAGGTGTTCTGATAGGCTTGGTTATAGTCATACCGGTTAAAGGGTGGTCGAATATCGGGGCTGTGTGGCGGAAAATGAGCAGGTCGAGTAGGTACATAGTTATTTGGTACCTGATATGATAGCTAGCTCATGATTTGGTGCTGATGAACTACCCAGCTATCGTGTTGGCGTCGCCTATAATCCTCGTATACTCGCTCGGAGTTCCACTGCTCGTACATACTATGTCTGGCCGCGTTCGTCATTGCTTCCTCATCTATACGAACGTGGACGTCAAGAATAGCATCTCGAAAGACATCCCTAATGTCTTCCGCCTCCTCCATTTCCTCGTCTGAGCCTCTCTCTACCTGAGGATGAGATCCCTCATAGGGTACTGCCTGGTTACGTCTACTTTTCAATACCTTAGCAACCACATAAACTTTCAATCCTAAGGGCTCAACCTGTTCTCTACAAAGCTGTAATGGACCCCCTTGGTTCCTATCAACACCTAAATACTCTCCAATGAGAGTAACAAAAATACCTCCTCCTATTATACTCCCGTCCTGCATTCCCTCTACCATTTTAGATAAATAAAAAGCAACACAGTAAGGGATATTTACAAAGCTTCTAGGATCCCGAATACACTTTAGGTAGAATAAATCATGTAAGGTAATTTTTTCTTTATTGTGACCTCTCTGTGTAATTGAGTTAGCCAAAAATCTATGAATAATACGAAGCTCGGCTCTGACAATATGTGTATAGGAGTGTCCTCCCGCTCATGTAAAAACATCAAAATGTGACATACGCCTCCAAATGGCGTCAGCGTCAAAGTTACTATCTACCCTTTCACCATAATGAATCAAATTTGTACAATCGGGTAATAGCAACTCACCAGAAGTATATATCTGTAAGGCCCTGGCCATGTCCAGCATGGACATTCTGTACATCCTACCGCCAAGGATAAACCTAAGAAATCTTCTATCATCTATTCTAACTATATTTGTATCAAGTGATACAGTACTCATCAACTCAACACACCATTCCTTATATACAGGTCTACGAATGGTGAAAAGACGTTCCCAATCTGTAAAAGAAGAACTGCCATACCTTTGTACCAAAAGCTGTCTAACACGGTCAGCTAGATGGACCGTTTCCAAAGGGGCCCAATCGATTACCCTTGGCACCTCTACATTTTTTGTTACCAATTTGAATTTGTTCCTTTGATATGTCTCGTAATCTCTCCATCTCCTATCAAATCTCAGATTAGGATGCAGAGTGTGCTCAGGAATCGTTGGGAATTCTACTGGCGGCCTCATTGGGAATACTATGAATTCATCAACATACTGTACCGGATCATAATAAGGTATGTGCTGATTAGGCTGTTGTTGTGGTTCTTGTTGTGGTTCTTGTTCGTGTTGCATTTCTGGTTCTGGTTCTGGTTCTGGTGCTGGTCGTCTAGATGATGATGCTCCTGAACCTCCAGTATCGGCTTTCTGCAAAACACATTAAACACAAAATTTGTGCATCCAAATATGCATTAGTGTTAGCAAAATAAAAACTTAAAACAATCACTATAACATGTTAAATCAAAATTAAACTTATACACATTTTCACAATTTTTCACAATTCTACACTTTTCAAATAAGCACATATGAAAATGTATACAAAATTCATAAGCATTTAACTCAAATATCATGTCAAAATAGTCATTACTAATAATTAAACAAGTCTCAAATGGCAAATATATCAAATTAATCAAGTTCATGAATTTTGGACTTAAAAAGTCCACTTTAATCTCCAAAAATCATGTTTAGGATCAATGTTTGGATCATTTAACTATCTAAACATGTTACACTACTCAATTTAGCAATAATTCATGACAAAAATCAGCCATAACCTGTTTATATCAAAAAGCCCCAAATTGCTCAAGAACACAAACCCTAGATTTAAAAATTTTGAAGTTTTTGGCTTCAAATCATGTTAAATAGCATTAATATAGGTTATACATGCATAAAATACTAACAATTTAACACTAATTACACTAGAAATTAACAAAATTGCATTAGGTAAAAAATTGGAATTATCACAAAAACTAGCAAATTTATGAGTTTAGGGGTGTAATTTTTACCATTTTGCTGAAGAATGAGAATCTAGGCATGATTAGAGCAAGAAAAATGACGAATTACGGTGGAAAATTGCGAATTTTAGAGGTGATTTTGGGGTTGGTTCGTATATGTGTGTGTGTTTTGTGTTGGGACAGAACCGCTGAGCTGCTTGTATCAGGCCTAAAATACAGGTCCATGCGATCGCATGGCTTCAAAGGCCTAACTCCATGCGATCGCATGGAGTCCCGGGTACAGTGTTCTGGGCTTTATATATATATATATATATATATATATATATATATATATATATATATATATATATATATATATATATATATAACCTTATAGTTTATAAAACTTATAATTAATTAAATTTTAAAAATTTATTTTCCTTTAGGAGCGAGGGTGTTTCGGATCGATGTCCTAGTCCGTCCCTCGACAAAATTTTAAAATTTGTCAATTTAAAGCGCGGTTTTAAAAGTAAAGATTTTTGGGTTTTTTTTAATGTTTTTGGCATACTTTAATTCAATAAGATTAAAAATAATGATAATAAAAGTTCTCGTCCCTCCCTCGGGTAAAGCAATTTCGGTTCAACGACCTAGTCTTCAACTCACGACGAATTTTAAAAATCATAATTTTTAACTTAGCGAAATAAAGTAAATTTTTGTTTTTAAATTCACACAACTTAAATTTAAAATATGCATAAAATTAAAAATTCACATTTTTTTTAAAAATTAAAAATTCACACCAAACTTATATTATATTTTTGTTTTTATACATACAAACTTAAAAATATCAATTGTTCAAATATTTACAACTTTAAATATATTAATTTAAAAAGTTTACAATATTAATTTAAGATTTATATATTAATTTTAAAAACATGGTAAAAATAAAATTAAAAATCTTTTTGGTCTTTTATCCCACTTTAATCAATCGAATATTATCAAAAATATGCGCCACTCTTTTCGGTAAAGTAATTTCGGTTCCTTGACCTAATTTAACTCATGATGAATTTTTGAAATATTTTGGGTTGATTGATTAAAGATATTTATACGTTAAGAATAAACGTTAAATTTCGCAGTGATGTAATAAATTTTTATATGATATCAATAATTTCGATCGCCAAACCTAATTTTATTCAATACTAATTTAATACTTTATAGCGAACAATTTAGCGTTTATTATCAAAAGGTTAAAAATAAAAATAAAAAAAATAAAAAACTGTACAGACTTACCTGTGAGATAGTATTCTTAGTTATATGATCTATCTCATTCATAAGATAGTCAGTTTAATTGGTTTTCCATAGCTACATAGGCGTAACCTCGAGCATTCAGTGTTTTTTCTTCTAAACATATGAACGGTCCATCTCTGCATAAAGTAACAAATTCGGTATTTGAATAGGTTTGATTATTTGAACATTTACCTCCATGTGACCATTTTCCGCATTTGTGACATCTTTTAAGGTGTCATGCTCTTCTTTTCGCTGCGGATTTTGATTTTCCTTTACCAAATTGTAACTTATTATCTTCGCATCTGGATTCTTTTCTTACTCCGTCCAATCTTTCTCTGATTACTGATACTATTTTACTCGAAAGTGTGTCATTATTACGTTTAGTGATCAAAGCGTGTAGCATTAGACCATGGTTTAGTTCACAGGCAGTCTTCATTTCGTAAAAACCTAAAAAAAATAAAAATTCAGAATGGGGGGGAGAAGACTAGTTCTTTAAGGTCTGCTAGGGAAAGACCATTCGGGTTCCATTTTCGAGAACTACACGAAAACAGACAATCTAACTCTAACAGAAATACATATTATCCTTTAAAGACTTGATTCTCCCCACACTTAGTTAGCTGTGGTATCAAAATTGTGATTAACTTCGTTGTCGACTTCCATCGGACTATCTATGTAATGTTTAACTCTGTGACCATTAACCTTAAATTCAATCCCATTTGAATTTATTAATTCTATCATTCCGTATGGAAAAACTCTTTTGACTATGAATGGTCCAGACCATCTCGATTTCAATTTTCCAGGAAATAGCTTGAATCGTGAATTGAAAAGAAGAACTCTATCTCCTTCTTTAAATTCTTTTGAACTTCTGATTCTTTTATCATGCCATTTCTTCGTTCTTTCCTTATAAATTAATGAATTTTCGTATGCTTCATGTCTTAATTCTTCTAATTGGTTTAATTGACTTAATCGTAGACGTCCGGCTTCATGTAAATCAAGATTACATGTCTTCAAAGCCCAAAATGCTTTGTGTTCAATTTCTACTGGAAGATGACATGCTTTTACGTAGACGAGTTTAAAAGGTGTGGTTCCAATTGGAGTTTTGTAGGCTGTTCTAAAAGCCCAGAGTGCATCCTCCAATTTAATGGACCATTCCTTCGGATTTGATCCTACGGTTTTTTCTAGAATACTTTTTAAAGCTCGGTTGGTATTTTCAACTTGTCCACTTGTTTGTGGATGATATGCGGTGGAGATTTTATGAGTTACTCCATATCTTTTAAGAACTTTCTCAAGTTGATTATTACAGAAATGAGTACCCCGATCACTTATTAAAGCTTTTGGTGTTCCAAACCTTGCAAAAAGACATTTTAAAAAGTTGACTACAACTCGTGCATCGTTAGTTGGGAGAGCTTGTGCTTCCGCCCATTTAGATACATAATAAATGGCTACGAGAATATAGAGATTATCATGAGATTTTGGAAATGGACCCATAAAGTCAATACCCCAAATGTCAAATACTTCACATACTTGAAAGATATTTTGTGACATTTCATCACGTTGACTTATTTTTCTGGCTCTTTAACATGCATCACAGGATTTGCAAAGAAGGTGTGCGTCTTTGTAAATTGTAAGCCAATAGAACCCAGCATCATAAACTTTTCTTGCTGTTAGTTGAGGCCCATAATGCCCTCCTGTTGGTCCTGTGTGACAATGGTTTAAAATTTTACTAGCTTCATCTCCAAATACACATCGGCGTATTATTCCATCTGGACAACTTTTAAACAGATGTGGATCTTTCCAGAAATAGTGTTTTATATCACTAAAAAATTTCTTTCGTTTTTGGTACGATAATCCTTTTTCAAGGAATCCACATACTAAGTAGTTTGCATAGTCTGCAAACCATGGAATTTCATTATAATCTATCTTCAATAGATATTCATCAGGAAAGTTGTCTTGTATGGCCGATTCATTTAGAACTTCTAATTCAGGATTTTCAAGACGAGAAAGATGATCAGCGGCGAGATTTTCTGCTCCTCTTTTATCTCGGATTTCAATATCGAACTCTTGTAAGAGTAAGATCCAACGGATTAATCTTGGTTTGGAATCTTGTTTCGAAAATAGGTATCTAAGAGCAGAATGGCCGGTATAGACCACCGTTTTTGCTAGAACGAGATATGAACGAAATTTGTCAAAAGTAAAGACAATAGCAAGGAGTTCTTTTTCAGTAGTTGTATAGTTCGTTTGTGCTCCTTGTAACGTCTTACTAGCATAATATATAGGTTGAAATCGTTTTTCAATCCTTTGTCCTAAAACGGCTCCCATTGCAAAATCACTTGCATCGCACATTAGTTCAAATGATAGATTCCAATTTGGTGTTATCATGATCGGCGCATTAGTGAGTTTCTCTTTAAGAATATTAAAATATTTGATACATTCATCTGAAAAGATGAATGGAGCATCCTTTTCTAGGAGTTTATTCATAGGAGTGGCAATTTTAGAAAAATCTTTTATGAAACGTCGGTAAAAACCGGCATGCCCTAGAAAACTCCTAACCCCTCTAACATTGGTGGGATGTGGAAGTTTAGCAATTACATCTACTTTAGCTTTATCCACTTCAATTCCTTCTTTTGAAATTTTATGTCCAAGAACGATGCCTTCTTTAACCATGAAATGGCATTTCTCCCAATTAAGTACTAGATTTGATTGTTCGCATCTAATCAGCATTCGTTCAAGATTAGCTAGACATGATTCAAATGTATCACCGAAGACTGAAAAGTCATCCATGAAAACTTCCATGCATTCTTCTATCATGTCGTGAAAAATCGCCATCATACACCTTTGAAAGGTTGCAGGGGCGTTGCAAAGTCCAAATGGCATGCGTTTGTAAGCAAAAGTACCATAAGGGCACGTGAATGTGGTTTTCTCTTGATCTTCGGGTGCTATTGGAATTTGAAAATATCCGGAAAAACCATCAAGAAAACACTAGTAACTATTTCCGGCTAATCTTTCCAACATTTGATCAATAAAAGGTAAGGGAAAGTGATCTTTTCTGGTGGCATCATTTAATTTTTTAAAATCAATACAAACACGCCATCCTGTTACAGTCCTAGTAGGAATAAGCTCATTTTTTTCATTTGTAATGACAGTCATGCCACCCTTCTTAGGCACGCATTGAACTGGGCTTACCCATGGACTATCAGAGATTGGATAAATTAAACCTGCATCTAGCAGTTTAATAATTTCTTTTTTAACTACATCTTGCATATTAGGATTTAGTCTTCGTTGGCGTTGCACATACGTTTTATGACCTTCTTCCATAAGGATTTTATGTGTGCAATACGAAGGACTTATTCCTTTAATATCATGAATCTTCCATGCAATGGCTGGTTTATGAGCTTTCAACACAGAAATGAGTTAAGATTTTTCATTTTCAGTAAGAGAAGACGATATTATTACAGGTAATTCAGATTCACCATGTAAATAAGCGTATTCCAAATGGTTTGGAAGTGGCTTTAACTCTAATTTCGGAGGTTCTTCTATCGATGATTTATATCGATATCTGTCTTCTTCTTTTAGCATTTGAATTTCTCTTGTTGTTGGTTCATATCCATTAGCTATTAGTGTAGCTAACATTTTAGCTTCATCAATTGGTTCAGTTCCTTCTCCTAAAGAACATTCTCCCGTTCCTTGTAATTCTGGACATTCTTCCAACAATTCTGCATGTGAATCTATAGTTTGAATATAATAACATGTATCATCTGCAGATTGCGGTTGTTGCATTGCTCTATCAACTGAAAAGGTAACACTCTCATCCTCTATACTTAGGGTCAGTTTCTTACCAAACACGTCTATCATTGCTTTAGCCGTGTTTAAGAATGGTCTTCCTAATATGAGAGGAACTTGAGAATCTTCTTCCATGTCCAGAACAACAAAATCTACTGGAAATACTAAAGTACCAACTTTAACTAGCATGTTCTCCATTATCCCTCTAGGATATTTTATTGATCGATCGGCTAGTTGTATACTTATTCTTGTTGGTTTCAATTCTCCAAGGTCTAGTTTAGTGTATAGTGAATACGGAATTAAATTTATACTAGCACCTAAGTCTGCCAATGCTTCTATTGAACTAAGACTACCCAGAAAACATGGAATTGTAAAACTTCCTGGATCAGATAGTTTTTCTGGTATCTTATTCAACAGCACTGCTGAACAATTAGCATTCATAGTAACAGCCGAGAGTTCTTCCATTTTCTTTCTATTTGAGATTAGATCTTTCAAGAATTTAGCATATCTAGGCATTCCTGAAATCACATCAATGAAAGGAAGATTTACATTTATCTGTTTAAACATATCCAAGAATTTGGATTGCTCGGCTTCAAGTTTCTCTTTCTTCATTTTACTCGGGTAAGGAAGTGGTGGTTGGTATGGTTTAACATAAGGTTTAGCCTTAACTGTGTTATCTTCATTAACCTTTTCAACTACCGGTTCTTTTTCCTTATCTTGATCAGGTTGTGGTTCTTGTGGAGTAGGAATAGCTTCATCAGAAGTTACAGGTATTTCAGGTGGTTTAAGTGTTGTACCACTTCTTGTGGTAATGGCTTTAGCTGTTTCATTCCGGGGGTTTGCATTTGTATCACTAGGTAAACTTCCCGGTTTTCTTTCACCTATTAACCTTGCTAGGTTACTTACTTCTTGTTCCAAGTTTTGAATAGAAGCTTGTTGATTTCTAAATGCTTGAGCATTTTGTTCATTAGTTTGTTTTTGAGATGTGAAAAAATACGTTTGAGTTTCAACTAGCTTCGTCATCATATCTTCTAAATTCGGCTTTTTATCATCGGGTTGTGGTGGTTTGTTTTGAAAATTAGGTCTTTGCTGGTTGTAAGTATTGTTAGATACTTGTTGATTGGTAGGACCTTGTTGGTTGTTGTATGGAATATTTCGGTTATAATTCTGATTTTGATTGTAAATCGGTCTTGACGGTTGATAATTATTCTGATAATTATTTCCAGGCCTTTGGTTTAGATATAAAACATTCTCTCTTTGTTCCATTGTTAATTCAATACTGAGACAATCTTTTATCAAATGTGGTCCTCCACACTGCTCACAACTAATTTATATTGAGTGGATATCTTTAGTCATCTTTTCCATTCGTCTCTCCACAGCATCTATCTTTGCGGAAATGGAATCTAAGTCATGGCTAGAATCGGCTCTAGCTGCTTTAGATGATCTAACGATATCTTTTTCTTGGTGCCACTCATGTGAGTGGGAAGCAGTGTTATCAATAATTTTATAAGCATCAGTTTCGGTTTTCTTCATAACGGAACCACCAGCTGCTATATCTATGTCTTTTCTTGTAGTGATGTCGCATCCTTGGTAGAATATTTGTACTATTTGACAGGTGTCTAAACCATGTTGCGGACATCCTCTTAATAACTTTCTAAATCTTGTCCACGCCTCATATAGAGTTTCATTCGGTTTCTGTGTGAACGTAACAATTTCTCCTTGAAGTCTTACGGCTTTAGATGCCGGAAAGAATTGTTTAAGAAATTTTTCAACTAAAACGTCCCATGTATCGATCGCCCCTTCAGGTAACGATTCCAACCAATCTTTGACTTCTCCCTTTAAAGTCCAGGGAAATAACATGAGATATATCTGTTCATCCTCCACTTCTCGGATTTTAAATAGAGTGCAGATCCTATTAAAGGTACGAAGATGTTCATTTGGATCTTCCTTCGGTGCACCACTAAATTGGCATTGATTAGTCATCATGTGTAGAATTTGTCCTTTGATTTCATAATCTGGCGCATTAATGTCAGGATGAGTAATTGCGTGACCTTGGCCAGTACGTTTATGTAACAACCCGTCCTAATCCTCCTGGACGAAGTCATTAACATTTGGTCCCATTGCAATGATCGACTCCAAGTAATGTCCTTAAAATGAGCAAATGCACAGCGGAAGACTTAATTCGTACCTGAGAATAAACATGCTTAAAAGTGTCAACCAAAAGGTTGGTGAGTTCATAGGTTTATCATAACAATCATTTCAATATATTAATAGACCACAAGATTTCATAATCATAAATATAATACACTCGCAAGTGTATATAAAGCATTCAAAGTGGTTGAGCACTTGGTAACCATACTTAACATTTAATCAACGTCGCATATTCCCTTTATTATGAAATCTCACTACACCGTACCAAGTGTAGTCACCAAAACGAAGTACTGTGCAACCGTTGAATACTGGTCGTCCAGTCCGGTTGGGGTTGTCAGGCCCGATAGATCTATCAACAGGATTCGCATTTACAATACCCATGTAAATAGTAGTTACCAAGCTACAGGGAAGTATGCCAGTGGTACAACTCAACGTAGAATATATTTTTAAGTACTTGTGTCTATTTTGTAAACATTTATAAAAGCAGCGCATGTATTCTCAGCCCAAAAATATATATTGCAAAAGCAATTAAAAAGGGAGCAAATGAAACTCACCATAATGTATTTTGTAGTAAAAATACATATGACGACATTTAACAAGTGTAGGGTTGGCCTCGGATTCACAAACCTATATTGGTTACGTATATATTGAAATGTCCCGTTCTTATTGATTAAAAACGTTCCATATTAATTGATTTCGTTGCGAGGTTTTGACCTCTATATGAGACATTTTTCAAAGACTGCATTCATTTTTAAACAAACCATAACCTTTATTTCATCAATAAAGGTTTAAAAAGCTTTACGTAGATTATCAAATAATGATAATCTAAAATATCCTGTTTACACACGACCATTACATAATGGTTTACAATACAAATATGTTACAAAAAATTAAGTTTCTTGAATGCAGTTTTTACACAATATCATACAAGCATGGACTCCAAATCTTGTCCTTATTTAAGTATGCAACAGCGGAAGCTCTTAATAATCACCTGAGAATAAACATGCTTAAAACGTCAACAAAAATGTTGGTGAGTTATAGGTTTAACCTATATATATCAAATCATAATAATAGACCACAAGATTTCATATTTCAATACACATCCCATACATAGAGATAAAAATCATTCATATGGTGAACACCTGGTAACCGACATTAACAAGATGCATATATAAGAATATCCCCATCATTCCGGGACACCCTTCGGATATGATATAAATTTCGAAGTACTAAAGCATCCGGTACTTTGGATGGGGTTTGTTAAGCCCAATAGATCTATCTTTAGGATTCGCGTCAATTAGGGTGTCTGTTCCCTAATTCTTAGATTACCAGACTTAATAACAAGGGGCATATTCGATTTCGATAATTCAACCATAGAATGTAGTTTCACGTACTTGTGTCTATTTTGTAAATCATTTATAAAACCTGCATGTATTCTCATCCCAAAAATATTAGATTTTAAAAGTGGGACTATAACTCACTTTCACAGATTTTTACTTCGTCGAGAAGTAAGACTTGGCCACTGTTGATTCACGAACCTATAACAATATATACATATATATTAAAGTATGTTCAAAATATATTTACAACACTTTTAATATATTTTGATGTTTTAAGTTTATTAAGTCAGCTGTCCTCGTTAGTAACCTACAACTAGTTGTCCACAGTTAGATGTACAGAAATAAATCAATAAATATTATCTTGAATCAATCCACGACCCAGTGTATACGTATCTCAGTATTGATCACAACTCAAACTATATATATTTTGGAATCAACCTCAACCCTGTATAGCTAACTCCAACATTCACATATAGAGTGTCTATGGTTGTTCCGAAATATATATAGATGTGTCGACATGATAGGTCGAAACATTGTATACGTGTCTATGGTATCTCAAGATTACATAATATACAATACAAGTTGATTAAGTTATGGTTGGAATAGATTTGTTACCAATTTTCACGTAGCTAAAATGAGAAAAATTATCCAATCTTGTTTTACCCATAACTTCTTCATTTTAAATCCGTTTTGAATGAATCAAATTGCTATGGTTTCATATTGAACTGTATTTTATGAATCTAAACAGAAAAAGTATAGGTTTATAGTCGGAAAAATAAGTTACAAGTCGTTTTTGTAAAGGTAGTCATTTCAGTCGAAAGAACGACGTCTAGATGACCATTTTAGAAAACATACTTCCACTTTGAGTTTAACCATAATTTTTGGATATAGTTTCATGTTCATAATAAAAATCATTTTCTCAGAATAACAACTTTTAAATCAAAGTTTATCATAGTTTTTAATTAACTAACCCAAAACAGCCCGCGGTGTTACTACGACGGCGTAAATCCGGTTTTACGGTGTTTTTCGTGTTTTCAGGTTTTAAATCATTAAGTTAGCATATCATATAGATATAGAACATGTGTTTAGTTAATTTTAAAAGTCAAGTTAGAAGGATTAACTTTTGTTTGCGAACAAGTTTAGAATTAACTAAACTATGTTCTAGTGATTACGAGTTTAAACCTTCGAATAAGATAGTTTTATATATATGAATCGAATGATGTTATGAACATCATTACTACCTTAAGTTTAGTAGGTAAACCTACTGGAAGTGACAAGAAATGATCTAGCTTCAAAGGATCTTGGATGGCTTGAAAGTTCTTGAAGTAGGATCATGACACAAAAACAAGTTCAAGTAAGATTTTTGCTCGAATTAAGATAGTTTATAGTTATAGAAATTGAATCAAAGTTTGAATATGAATATTACCTTGAATAAGAAAGATAACCTACTGTATATAACAAAGGTTTCTTGATCTTAGATGATTACTTGGAATGGATTAGGAAGCTTGGAAGTAAATTAGTAAACTTGAAGGGATTTTTGAAGTATTCTTGAAGTGTTCTTCCTATGATGATTATAGCTTGATTCTTGAAGTGATTTTTGATGAAGATGATGATTAACTACTGGAAAAATACGTTCATAATAGTGTGGGTGTGTTGAGAGAGAATTAGAAAGAGATTTGGAAGTGAAATGGAGTGAATGATGAGTGTTAATTGGTGAGTGGTGAGTGGGGTTAAAAGGAGTTCTAGTTAGTTGACTAGCTCATGGTAGAAGTTAAAATTGATTAGTCATACATGACATAATCAAGAGTGGAATCCCATGCTAGTTCCTATTGGTATATACCCATAGTAAGTACGTTTTGAAGCTGTGTATAATACGGGTAAGAATACGACTAGAATTCTTGATGAAAGAAAAGAATGGGAAAGTAACTGTAACCATTTTCGTTAAGTATGAGTGTTTTGATATATGTCTTGAAGTCTTCCAAAAGTATTTTAATACATCTAAATACACTACATGTATATACATTTTAACGGAGTCGTTAAGTCATCGTTAGTCGTTACATGTAAGTGTTGTTTTGAAACCTTTAAGTTAACGATCTCAATTAATGTTGTTAACCCATTGTTTATTATATCTAATGAGATGTTAAATTATTATATTATCATGATATTATGATATATTAATATATCTTAATATGATATATATACATTTAAATGTCGTTACAACGATAATCGTTACATATATGTCTCGTTTCGAAATCCTTAAGTTAGTAGTCTTGTTTATATGTATATAACTCATTGTTAATATACTTATGGAGATACTTACTTATCATAATCTCATGTTAACCATATGTATATCCATATATATATCGTCAAGTCGTTTTTACAAGTTTTAACGTTCGTGAATCGCCGGTCAACTTGGGTGGTCAATTGTCTATATGAAACATATTTCAATTAATAAAGTCTTAACAAGTTTGATTGCTTAACATGTTGGAAACATTTAATCATGTAAATATCAATCTCAATTAATATATATAAACATGGAAAAGTTCGGGTCACTACATATATTAAAGCATATAACAAGTTTTTATATTAACACTCATTAAATAAACAAGTATACATATTTATATTAATGATAACATATGAGTTATATTAATAATAAGTTATATTTATTCTATATATTTTAAGTAGTTTAAAAAAAATAAAAATAAATAAAAATCACATTAATTAATAAAATAAATATTATTATTTTTTTTAAATAGTTTAATCATTTATTCAATATAATATATTAATAATACAATTAATGTTAATAAAAATACAATGATAGTAACGATGATTTTAATAAAACGTTAGTTTTAAATTTTATGTTTTTTTTATAATAATATCTTCTAATAAAAATAGTAAATTTTAATAATAATAATAATAATAATAATAATAATAATAATAATAATATTAATAATAATAATAATAATAATAATAATAATAATAATAATAATAATAATAATAATAATAATAATAATAATAATAATAATAATAATAATAATAATGATGATAAAGATAACTACCTCAAAAAGGCTAAAACAAATTAACTGCCCATGACGAGACTCGAACCCGCAACCACACACACCAAACCATTATACTATCTTTGTTTTTGTGATTTAATTCACTAACAAAACTATATAAATCGGTTCCCATTTTTATTTCTTTCTTCTTAAATTCAAACCACAAGAACCCAAATATCAAGTATCATCGTTATCCCCCTAAAATTCGGCCCAACACACCATAGACTATTCGGCCCAACAAGTAGATCAAGCCCAACAACTAGTTTAGCCCACTAATCGGTTACAAACTATCACGATCAGGGTTAATCCTTGAGTCTTTCGGTTCACGACATATATTTCATCATCATTCATCAAACGTCACCGTCTTCATCATATTCACATCATCATTCTCATCTTTATCGTCACCGTAATAGTGATTAAATCAGAAAAACCCGGAACTCACATAATCACCATCATCATCATCATACATCCGTCCCTCATCATCATCATAACTCGCTAGCATCATCATCATATATCTTCGCTATTCTTCATCATCGTTATTAGAAAATAGGAATAGGAACAAAACAGTAACGCAGCTGTAGCATCTTCACCGTTCTCGTTTCAGTCCAAGAGAAATACAGTTGTTGGATCCCAGCCCGATAATGAACCCAACAAGAACTCGGCCCAATAAATATCACCACAATAATCACGGCCCAAGTTGATTCATAGGATTCGGTTTTGTTTGGAATGAAACAGAAAAGAACAGACAAATTGCAGTTCAACCACTCCCATTACCTACTTACCCTATCCATTATCATTTTATCATTTAAAAATCATAATCATTATCATTAAATCATGTTACTTCCCTTTGTGGTTTTTGGTTTAAACGTGAAACAGAAGATGCAGAAGTCGTCATTAATATATGTTGTTGTGTGGTTTTGATTTGAATGGCAAAACAGGAAGAGAAGTGAGTTGCAGAAGAAACCGATTATAATGGTGATTGTTACGGTGGTTATGGTGGTGGTTGGTTTTGAAACTAAACAGTAAAAAGAAACAAATGAGTTGTAAGTTGGTGGCGGCTGGGTTCTAACAAGAAAAGGAAAAAAAAAATATGCAAGTGGTGATCAACGAAGAGAATAAATGTTGGTTATATGTGTTCATGAAGAAGGATCAAGAAAGTAAAGAAGGAGGTGGTTGTAGGATATAAAGAGTTGTGGTGACGGTTTTAGTACATAGGGTGGTGATGGAGGTCACGGTGGTTGCAATGGTGGCCGATGATAATGATCAAGGGGGTTGTTCCGGTGATGGGTTATTGATGAAAGATAACACAGTAAACGAGTGGTGTTGGATGGTTGCTCGTGGTGTGTTCGGTTATACTCAAAACAGAAAACGGAAGAGGAAAATAAATAAAGAGGATGATGGTGGTAGCGGTTGTTTATGGTGGGGAAAGGTGGTGTGCAGGTGATGGTCGACTGGTGGTTTATGGAGGATGGTTGTGATGATTTGAAGTGGTGCTCAAATATAAACATGATATGCAGAAGTGGGTTATCAAATGGTAGTATGGCTATTATATATATATTAACTTATATGTATATATATAATATAATTTAATAATATTTATATAATATTACATCTTAAAGTCTTGATCACATGAATGAAACAGATTGTACAGTAAAGCAGCCAGCTTCCTTTAATAATTTGCACCGACATTTTTAACGAATTATCATATCGTAGTCCATTGCTAAACAGTTAATATATAAAAATGTTCCTAAAAATCCCAAATTTTTAGATTAAACATATTTAATTATTTCACTCATTACCTGTTTGAAACCCGATCAAAAAGGTTAGAAAATTATTTATTTTCTGTTCCGATTTATATGTATGGAGTACTAATATTTAAAGGTAAAAATACTTTTAACAAATCTAAAAGCTTCATAATCGATTTACAGTTCAACTTTCATTTTAATCCGTCATAAACTTATATTAAATCTATATGAATGCTAACGAAATATCAATCGAGTATTACTGACGTTTACTAATTAAGCTCGAATTCATTAAGTTTTAATATGTTCTCTTTCTATATATAAACAGTGTTAAGTTTAACTACTAAAATAATATATTATATATTCTTAAACAATTAGATTATTTATATATTTACAAGTAATATTTATACACCTAATTATATATATATATATATATATATATATATATATATATATATATATATATATATATATATATATAATAGTTTTTATTATATCACATATACTTTTACATATTTATTTCCAACAAATAAATCATATATTATTTCAAATAATATTTCAAATTATAATATTTAGATACATATGTATCTATTTACAAATAATTGTTCGTGAATCGTCGAGAATTGGTCGAGGTTAAATGAATGTATGAAAATTGTTTTCAAAGTTTTCTAAACTTAACATTACATACTTTGCTTATCGTATCGAAACCATATAAATATTAAGTTTAAATTTGGTCGAAAATTTCCGGGTCGTTACAGTTTAGCTCTCATTCGGTCTTCCATACTTAAAGGTTCCAGATTCTCCATAATTGAATTTGTTGAATCGGAATCACTAGAGGATTCTGATTTAATGGTTCGTTCCTCAACAATCTCTGTTTGAATGATTGGTGGTTCTAGAGGAAAATTTAATGGTTCAGGATCTATGAATCGTCCCTGAATATTCTCCGGATTCTCAATTATGAGGCCGGGTTCAAAAAATGGATTATTGGAAATTTGAATTGGAGTACTTGGTCGACTGGATGACGATTCTAAAGGAAAATCAACGGTGGTAATATTTGCTAGATGTCTTGATCGAGTTACAGGTGGTGAACGTACAAAAGGTGGTGAACGTCTTGCTCGGTGCATTCACCGAATATCCTATTAATTTTTAAAAGGAAAGAAAAAATTATATAAGTTATCAAATTAATAGACTTTTCTGATTTTGCCCACGTTTCGAATAGCCAAAAGATGCAGCAGAGGGGAAGGATTCGTTTGGTCTCAATATAATTGAGGGCTGTTTGGCTCCAATAACCCGGTCCACGTACAAATCCAACTATTACTACGAACCAGAAAATTTTGATGTCTATCAATTTAGCCACTTAAAATAAATTTTCGTAATTTTAAGAAATTTAGATAAGAAGTAGAATAAAAATCTATGTCCTAAAACTAGAATGGCGAGAAATAAGAAAGAAAAAGAGCGCGTCGAAAAAGGTCGAAAAAGAAAAGATCGAAAAATGAAAGAAACAGAGAATGACTATAAAACTTAAAAATACTTGACTAACCCAACCTTATTACTATCACTAACTTAAAATTATAATCGCAAATTGAGATTACTAATTGGAATGATAATTGATACATAGGTAAAAGGTGTCTAAAAATATTAAAGCTTACAGGAAAAACTATATCTCAAATGGCTTCTAAAGCACTTAAATCTTAGTCTAAAGAAAAAGCACTTAAGGGATTTTATGGCAGAGCCTAAAAATCTAGAAATAAAAATAACTATGGCAAAAACTATGTCTTAAAACTAAATACGAGCGAAAAATACAAAAGTTACGCTAAAACAATTAAAAAGGGATAAAATATAAAAATATACTAAAAGTTGTAAAAATTACAATTTTTATAAAAATATTATTTTTATATTATTTATTTTATAAAACTATTAATTTTACAACTTAATTAAACTAATTTAACTAAATATAAAATAAATTAAAAACTAAAATTAAACTAAATAATAAAATATTAAAACCTAATTAGGGTTTATTAAATAATAATAATAATACACCGTAATAAATGCAGTTTTAGGGTTGCAGTTGGCGTGTCAGACACTCTCATGCGATCGCATGAGTTTATGCCTTCGGGCTCATGCGATCGCATGAGCTGAGGTTTTGGGCCAGGTTACGGGCTGCTACAGTAGCAGGCCCGAGTGTTTTTATATTTTTTGTTCTGTTTTGAATTTTCTGTTTTATATATTTATGTAATATATTTATATAAATTAAATAAAACTTATATTTTTATAAAATAAAGATAAAGAAACTTTTATAGAACTTAAATATTTAACAAACTCTTAAAAATATTTATATTTTTGTTTTCTTTTTATATTTTCGAATATATTAAAACGTATTTTTTTACAAAAGCGTATTTTAATAAAAGTAAACTAAAAATAAAAATCTTTTTGTTTTTTTCTTTTTAGCGTTGCGCTTCCGGCTTTTAAGCAAGAAAGTTCCCCGGCAGCGGTGCCAAAAATACTTGATAGTTAGAGCTAAGGGGTATAAAATACTATTAAATTTTACAAGGAAATACTATTAAATACGATACAATGTTACACAAGATATTTATTTATTTATTGAATGGATATACTTAAACCTTATTACAACACTTATAGGCAGTGTACCTAATCGTACAGTAGTGTAGTTTTTAGTAAGTCCGGTTCGTTCCACAGGGAATCTTTTAATCAAAGCTTAACGCTATATTAGTTTAATTTATAAAAATACGAATATATATATAAGTAATATTATTATTTTAAAGGGGGGTTTTTTTACCGTTTAATGACCGGTTTGTCGATTTTAAAACTTTAGTCACAGTTAAAACCAAATGTAAAATATTAAATAAATAAAAGACTTAATTTAAAGCGTAAAGTAAATAACGATAATGAAATTGGGATAAATAAAAGTGCGATAAAATAAACTTGCGATAATTAAAAAGTACGATAATTAAAAGTGCAATTAAATACAATAACAAAAAATAAAAGTGCGATAATTAGAAGTGCAATTAAATATAAAATAAAGGAAATTAAATATGAAATAAAAGAATTATGCTTATTTAAACTTCCGTAATCATGATGTTTGACGTGTTGATTTTAGTTTTATGCCCATGGGTTAATTGTCCTTTGTCCTGGATTATTTAATGTGTCCGTCTGGTTTTTGTCCATAACAGTCCATCAGTCATAAATATAAAGTGCGAGTATCCTCGTCAAATTATCCTTATACCCGAAGTTAAATATTCCAACTAATTGGGGACTTAAACTGTAACAAGATTTTAATACTTTGTTTATTAATTACACCAGGATGTCGACTGAGTGTAACCCAAGGTTTTAATACTTTGTTATCAATTATGTCAAGTGTCCTTGTACATAATTTCACCCCTGTTTTAATAATTCTAGTGGCTATTAATCCATTCCCGTGTCCGGTTAAATGAACGATTATTCGTACATATAAATACCCCGCCCATCGTGTCCGATCGAGTGTAAATGGTTATTTATAGGGACGCCCAATTGTAAATCTTTATATTAACATTAACAAACTATCATTTAGTTAAACAAATATAAAGCCCATTCATAGCCCATAGTCTAATTTCCACAAGTGTGGTTCTTTTGTCCAAACCCCAATTATGTTACAAAGCTCAATTACACAATTTTAATATTTTTAGCCCCACATCATGATTACTTCGAATTAAATAAGCATAATAATAACTTAGCTACGAGACATTAAATTAAAAAGGTTGAACATAACTTACAATGATTAAAAATAGCGTAGCGTTACACGGACAGAATTTCGACTTACACCCTTACAACATTCGCTAACACACCCTTATTATTTTAAATTAAAATTAAAATTAAAATTATAATATAAATATAAATATTATACGTTGAATAAGGAGAAGAAAACGATGTGTTTTTGCGTCTAAAACTCGCGAACTTTATAGGACAGGCCTGAAAAAAGGGCTCATGCAATCGCATGGGCTTTACCCTTCAAGGCCATGCGATTGCATGGCCAGCTGGGGAGAGCCACATTTGGTTGTTTTCTTCTGCCGACATTTATTTAAATATAATATAATATATATATTAATTTTAAGAATTAATTATATGTTATATTATATTCATATGCATAGTTGACTTGTAATTTTTAGTCCGTTGCGTCGAGTGTTGAGAGTTGACTCTGGTCCCGGTTCCGGATTTTCGAACGTCCTTGCGAATAATTTAATATCTTGTACTTTGCGTTTTGAATCTTGTACTCTTGTAATTTTGAGACGTTTCTTATCAATAATTGGAACCTCATTGATTGTATTTTGTACTTTTGAGCTTTTTGGTCGTTTGCGTCTTCAATTCGTCGAATCTGTCTTTTGTCTTCACCTTTTATTATTTAAATGAACATCACTTGTAAATAGAACAGTTGCAACTAAAAGCTTGTCTTTCTTGAGGGATAATGCTATGAAATATATGTTCGTTTTTAGCATTATCAATAGTCCTCAGTTGATAGTCCACAGTTAGCAATACAATAATTCATATATAATTATATATATATAATATTTGAATTAATATGTATCATGACCCGTGTACATGTCTCAGACTCGATCACAACTCAAAGTATATATATTATTGTAGAATCAACCTCAACCCTGTATAGAGAACTCGATCATTACTGCATATAGAGTGTCTATGGTTATTTCAAATAATATATATATATATATATGCGTCGATATGATATGTCAATACCTTGTATACGTGTCCCGATATTTAAAGTTCCTAAAATAAATACAGAAATTAAATGACGATAAATAAAATGCGGAAAGTAAATAACAGAAATTAAATGACGATAAGTAAAATTGCGAGAATATAAATTGCGATAAATAAACTGCGATAAATAAATTGCGATAATTAAATATAATACGGAATTAACAGTTAGCTAGGATTTTGTTAGCGTGAATTCTTAATATAATTTCTTATTATTAATTAGTCTGTTTCTAATCAATTTTTATTGTGTCCATTATTTCTTCATTATGCCACTTGTTGAATTCTGATAGGTCAAAATCCAAATATGAAATTGAATAAAAATGGTTATTCTGCGGTAAACGGATACGTATATCTGTGGATGTAACTAGGATAGTAAATGACTGTTGAATTATATTTGAAAGAATGTACAGTGTACTTATTAATGTGAAATCTAAATATTCCCCAGGTATTACCTACCCGTTAAAATATTTTCACCATTAACAGTTTGTACAAAAGAATCTTTTAATTATAATCTTTATGAATATATATATATATATATATTTTCTTCAAATGTAATCATGGATTTAATGAGTCAATATGATATTAATCTCATTTGATTTATCGTTAGAACAAGAATATATAATCTCTAAAACATTAGAGTTTACATAATCATCATGTCGAACGAAGATAAATGATGTAGAATGTCATATAGAACGACGATTACACTCGAGGTACAGAATGAGATGTCGAAGCTGGTGATGCGGATATTGTTGTTGGTGGTACTAATGCTGTCGGTGCTAAGGTTGGTGATGTGACTGGTGTTGGTGATACTGCTGGTGCTTGCAAACTGTGTACCGTGTTCTCTAAAGTTAACACTCGAGCTCGGAGTTCTTTAACTACTTCTATTAATCCTGGTTGGTTATCAGTGTGAGGTAGTGATTGGATATCTTCTCTAGTTCCGTTAATGGTAGTCTCAAGATGAAAAATTCTAGCTAAAAGGGTATAAACGGTGTTGCGAACAGGTTCGCCGGTTAGCGGGTCGAGTATTCCAAGGTTAGGTGGTAGATTCGATTCATGATATGGAGTACCTTCTTCCCTTCTTCATAGGGTGAGTATGTCGCGAACCCACCCCCATTTTCTCCAGTAATCACGGTAGTTGATTGGTTGGTGTGCTCCTGTCACGCTGTCTTTGGAGTCAGAGGAACTTGGTCGATTCGTAGAGGCCATCTTACGCGATCTCAGGAAAGGTTTTTAGTACAAAGAATTTAGTGACAGCAATTGATGGTTGGATGGTATTCTTAATGCATAAATTGCATAGATATATATAGTACCAGGATCCCTTAAATTAAGGAGAAATTTATGAGAGATATCAGGCAAGGTCTACAGTAACAGATACGCTAAGATATGAATTGTCATATATGCTAAGATATGAATTGTCAGATACGCTAAGATATGAATTTATCTATACACTATTCATGCAATCAATGCAGTAATATGTGTCTAGACTAGGAATGATAAGCAGGTAATTTTCTAAGGATGATAAGTAGATGATTTTTAGACAAAAATGATAAGCAAAACTTTTGACATGGAGACACGGTCGAAGTCCAGACTCACTAATGCATCTTAACGATTATCAGTTAGACATACTAATGCAAGACCTGGTTCGCTAAGACTACCGCTCTGATACCAACTATGAAGACCCGTCCTAATCCATCCGGATGAAGTCCACATCGATTACAAACGAATCACAATAGTTGATTACATCGCGAGGTACTTGACCTCTATATGATACATTTTACAAACATTGCATTCGTTTTTAAAAGACAAACTTTCATTTCATTGAAAGTTGACGACATGTATACCATTTCATAATATATCCAACTATAATTGACTTAATAATAATCTTGTTGAACTCGACGACTCGAATGCAACGTCTTTTGAAATATGCCATGAATGACTCCAAGCAATGTCATTAAAATGAGCAAATGCACAGCGGAAGATTTCTTTCGTACCTGAGAATATTCATGCTTTCAAGTGTCAACCAAAAGGTTGGTGAGTTCATTAGTTTAACATAAATAATCATTTTTATAATTTTAATAGACCACAAGATTTCATATATCCATTTCTCAATAACATACGTCCCATCCATAGAGACAAAAATATCATTCATATGGATTGAACACCTGGTAATCGACATTCACAATATACATATAAGAATATCCCCATCATTCCGGGATCCTCCTTCGGACATGATATAAATTTCGAAGTACTAAAGCATCCGGTACTTTGGATGGGGCTTGTTGGGCCCGATAGATCTATCTTTAGAGTTCGCATCAATTAGGGTGTCTGTTACCTAATTCTTAGATTACCAGACTTAATAAAAAGGGGCATATTCGATTTCGATCATTCAACCATATAATGTAGTTTCAAATACTTGTGTCTATTTCGTAAAACAGTTATAAAAACAGCGCATGTATTCTCAGTCCCAAAAATATATATTGCAAAAATATTTAAAAAGGGATTAATGAAACTCACCTAATGTATTTTGTAGTAAAAATACATATGACTATATTCAACAATGCAGGGTTGGCCTCGGATTCACGAACCTATATCATTTGTATATTCATTAATATTTATAATCGTAATCGAGTAGGTATATATATTATTATTAGTGATGTAATTTATATATTTAATAAGTTATAAGTTTCATTATTTATTTATATATTTTCATGTTATATATATAAATGTTAATATAGTTAAATTATGTGTACAAAATATATTTACATATATATAATCTTTATTGTCATAATTATAACTTTAAGTACATTATTAAAACTTTTATTTTAGTAATTATGATTATTTTAAAAAAAAATTATTTATATAGATACTGATAATAACAATAATGATAATTTTAGTGATAGTAATATAATGATAATTTTAATAAAAATGATAATAATGATAATATTTATTATAATGCTCATGTTACTAATAATAGTAACTCTAACAAAATGATACTAATACTATTAATAATAATATCTACAATATTGATAATAGTGATAATAATAATGATACTAATTATAATAGTTATTATCGTATTAGTAATAAGTGATAAAATAAATAATAACATTAGTAATACTTGTAGTAATCATATTAACTTATATTATCAATACTAATAACAATGATAATAATAATACTCTAAATTTGATTAATAATAATAATGATATTTCTAAACATTATAAATAATGACAATTATCGTAGTAATAATAACAATAATGGTAATAATAATATTAGTCATGTTAAAAATACTCATAATATTAATTTTAGTGATAATAATAGTTAACACAATAACAATAGCATAAATGATAATAATAACAATTACAAAGACAATAATAATAATAATAATAATAATAATAATAATAATAATAATAATAATAATAATAATAATAATAATAATAATAATAATAATAATAATAATAATAATAATAATAATGTACTACCTCTTAGAGTTTCTTTTAAAAAAAAGAATAACAGCCCTTGCAGGGGCTCGAACCCGTGACCACTTCCAAACCCAACACCCTCCTAAACCATCGTGCTGTGCTTGTCTTTCTGTTTTAATGCTATTATTAATTTACTTATCCCGTAATCTTTTCTGTTTACTCATCTTCTTCTACCTCACCACAACAAGTCGATCAGTGGACTACCGAATAACAATCAAGACTTATTTTAAGAATGGAACCTAATTATAAACGAATTGTAATGAAATACCTTTGTGTAATTAAACAAGCTAAAATTAAAAATAAAAATAAAAACTGCTGTGCTGCTGTTGCCGTAAAAAAAAAAAAAAAAACCCAAACTCAAATTTTGATTTTTAGAAAGTTTTAGGAAAAGGTTAAAACATGAAATATAATTCAAATCAATCCTAGAAACTTTCTCCATTGTCAATTTAACTGGAAACATCAAAATAAGATCGAATTTTATTGAAAACGAACGGTTGACTTTTTGAATTCATAACTTTGACCTCGAAATTCTCACTTGATACAAAGATTTGGCAAATGATACTTTCCAGAAAGTTTTCATGGAAGTTTTCTAACAGAATGGCATTTAATAATTTTAAAAATTATTAAGGAATCGAATTCTTGGAGAAGGAAGCAAGAACAGAGGCAAAAGTTTTTATTTTCAGTGTTTTTATTTTAAAACTCGAATTTGCAGATAGTGTATAGCTTATATGTTGATAGATATCATATAAATGAAGCTTAATAAAAATGATAGAATCTTTTTGGCTGCCCTGTAACATGATATAGTCTGGTAACGATTTTTGGACAGTAACACTCAAACAGAATATATAAAGTAAAAAGAAACCAGATGCATAAATCCAATATTTTGTACGATTAATATAATTAAATGATACTTTTACGGACACAAACAAAATCATAAAAAGTGTGATTGTTACATAAAACAACTTCTGATTCCTAAACTGTACATGTGATTTATATAAATGATATTAAGGAATTAACAATTAATAATTTATAATTATATCAATAATAGTCACAAATACTAATAATAATAATATTAATATTAATAATTATACATAATAATAATAAGTCATGATGATAATAATTTTACAGGAATTTATAATGATTATATTAGTTTTATTAATTATATTGATATTAATAATAACATTAGTAGTAATAACAAATTTCTTACTTTATATATTTTATTTAAAACAATAATAACGTAACAAATCTAATGTATTAATTTTTACATCAATATATTATATGATAATATTAATAATACTGACATTGATTTTAATACTATTATTTATGTTAATGATATAAGAAAAGTAATGATAAGAATTGTAATATATTAATTATAATTTAACTTCTAATTAGATTTAATATAATGATAATACATATTACTTAATTATGTAATTCTAATATTATATATTGGCATAATTGGGTATTTAATATTTATATATATTATATGTATTACAACATACATATAGTATTAATTTTGTACAGAATTCGTATATATTTATTTTAATAACTTATTATTTATTTTTGTATATTACTCTACATATTTAATTCAAATGATTAATTGATATTATATCCATTCGAATTAATAAGTATGTTTTTATTACATATATATATATATATATATATATATATATATATATATATATATATATATATATATATATATATATATATATATATATATATATATACTTATTTATTTTCACACACCTGTTCGTGAATCGACAGAAACAGTCGAAGGATTTTTGAATACATGACTATAGTTTTAAAATTTTCGAGACTCAACTTTACAGACTTTGCTTATCGTGTCGAATTCATATAAAGATGAAGTTTAAATTTGGTCGAAAATTCCCGGGTCATCACACGTACATACATACACATACTTCCAAACCTACACAAACAATCCTGCACACACATACATACCCAAAACCAAGGCGGGGTCCTGGTTAAAAGCATGTGATGTTAAAGCTAAAGGGTATAAAATACTATTAAATTTTACTAGGAAATACTATTAAATACGATACAATTTTACACAAGATATTTATTTATTTAGAGAATGGATATACTTAAACCTTGCTACAACAATTATAGGCAGTGTACCTAATCGTACAGTAGTGCAGTTTTTAGTAAGTCCGGTTCGTTTCACAGGGAAAAATCTTTAAACAAAGCTTAACGCTATATTAGTTTTATTTTACAAAAATACAAATATATATAAGTAATATTATTATTATAAAGGGGGGTTTTTATCGTTTAATGACCGGTTTGTCGATTTTAAAACTTTAGTTGCAGTTAAAACCTAATGTAAAAATAAATACAACTTAATTTAAAGCGTAAAATAAATAATGATAATGAAATTGCGATAAATAAAAGTGCGATAAAATAAAATTGCGATAATTAAAAAGTACGATAATTAAAAGTGCAATTAAATACAATAATAATAAATAAAAGTGCGATAATTAGAAGTGCAATTAAATATAAAATAAAGGAAATTAAATATGAAATAAAAGAATTATGCTTATTTAAACTTCCGTAATCATGATGTTTGACGTGTTGATTTTAGTTTTATGCCCATGGGTTAATTGTCCTTTGTCCTGGATTATTTAATATGTCCGTCTGGTTTTTGTCCATAACAGTCCATCAGTCATAAATATAAAGTGCGAGTGTCCTCGCCAAATTATCCTTATACCCGAAGTTAAATATTCCAACTAATTGGGGACTTAAACTGTAACAAGATTTTATTACTTTGTTTAATAATTACACCAGAATATCGACTGCGTGTAACCCAAGGTTTTAATACTTTGTTATCAATTATGCCAAGTGTCCTTGTACATAATTTCACCCCTGTTTTAATAATTCTAGTGACTATTAATCCATTCCCGTGTCCGGTTAAATGAACGATTATTCGTAATATAAATATCCCGCCCATCGTGTCTGATTGAGTGTATATGATTATTTATAGGGACGTCCAATTGTAAATCTTTATATTAAAATTAACAAACTATCATTTAGTTAAACAAATATAAAGCCCATTAATAGCCCATACTCTAATTTGCACAAGTGTCGTTCTTTTGTCCAAACCCCAATTATGGTACAAAGCCCAATTACCCAATTTTAGTAATTAGCCCAACATCATGATTACTTCGCTTTAAATAAGCATAATAATAACTTAGCTACGAGACATTAAATTAAAAAGGTTGAACATAACTTACAATGATTAAAAATAGCGTAGCGTTACACGGACAGAATTTCGACTTACACCCTTACAACATTTGCTAACATACCCTTATTATTAGAATTAAAATTAAAATTAAAATATAAATTATAAATATAAATATTACGTATAGATATAGAGAGGATGGATATATGATATCTAAAACTCGTCGAATTGCGCTGGCTTTTATAGGGATTTTCAAAATTAGGGGCTCCGCGACTCGCGGCCCTTTCCTTCTTCAAACTCCGCAACTCGCGGAGTTCGATTTTACAGCTCACTCCATTTTGGAGCCTTTCTTGCCGACGGATTATTATATAAATATAATATATATAATTTATATAATTAATTATATATTATATTATATTTATATACATAGTTAACTTGTAATTTTTAATCCGTTGCGTCGAGCGTTGAGAGTTGACTCTGGTCCCGATTCTGGATTTTTGAACGTCCTTGCGTACAATTTAATATCTTGTACTTTGCATTTTGAATCTTGTACTCTTGTAATTTTGAGACGTTTCTTATCAATAATTGGAACCTCTTTGATTATATTTTGTACTTTTGAGCTTTTTGGTCGTTTGCGTCTTCAATTCGTCGAATCTGTCTTTTGTCTTCACCTTTTATTATTTAAACGAATATTACTTGTAAATAGGACAACTTCAACTAAAAGCTTGTCTTTCTTGAGGAATAATGCTATGAAATATATGTTCGTTTTTAGCATTATCAAATATTCCCACACTTGAGCGTTGCTTGTCCTCAAGCAATATAGTCTTGAAATACTAGAATCACTTTTATTCTTCACACTTTGTACATCAGTGATTTCTTTACGGCGGTATAAACAATGGTAGTAACGGTGTGGTTTACAGTCTCAAGTGACTATAAAAATTTAGATCCATTAAGGAAATTGGATCTTTATGAAAATATTTGATCTTTTTGAAAATTAAATCTAGCTTTTACCCTAGATAAGTTTTCCGGAATAACCCTTCACCGGTGTTTGTAAATTCTTTTTGTGGGTTTGGTGGATTTCATATTTGAAAATTTTAGCTCAAAACTTGCGGTTTTGTGTCACCCACTTGCTAACCTTGTATTGGGAAAGCAACACGTCCAGTTTACTTGCTCCGAATATTACCTTTCGATAAACTACCGTCCGGTTGTAAAGGAAAGCGTTGAACAAGCAACTGTTGAAATGTCCCGTTCTTATTGATTAAAAACGTTCCATATTAATTGATTTCGTTGCGAGGTTTTGACCTCTATATGAGACGTTTTTCAAAGACTGCATTCATTTTTAAAACAAACCATAACCTTTATTTCATAAATAAAGGTTTAAAAAGCTTTACGTAGATTATCAAATAATGATAATCTAAAATATCCTGTTTACACACGACCATTACATAATGGTTTACAATACAAATATGTTACATCGGAATCAGTTTCTTGAATGCAGTTTTTACACAATATCATATAAACATGGACTCCAAATCTTGTCCTTATTTTAGTATGCAACAGCGGAAGCTCTTAGTATTCACCTGAGAATAAACATGCTTTAAATGTCAACAAAAATGTTGGTGAGTTATAGGTTTAACCTATATATATATCAAATCATAATAATAGACCACAAGATTTCATATTTCAATACACATCCCATACATAGAGATAAAAATCATTCATATGGTGAACACCTGGTAACCAACATTAACAAGATGCATATATAAGAATATCCCCATCATTCCGGGACACCCTTCGGATATGATATAAATTTCGAAGTACTAAAGCATCCGGTACTTTGGATGGGGCTTGTTGGGCCCGATAGATCTATCTTTAGGATTCGCGTCAATTAGGGTGTCTGTTCCCTAATTCTTAGATTACCAGACTTAATAAAAAGGGGCATATTCGATTTCGATAATTCAACCATAGAATGTAGTTTCACGTACTTGTGTCTATTTTGTAAATCATTTATAAAACCTGCATGTATTCTCATCCCAAAAATATTAGATTTTAAAAGTGGGACTATAACTCACTTTCACAGATTTTTACTTCATCGGGAAGTAAGATTTGGTCACTGGTTGATTCATGAACCTATAACAATATATACATATATATCAAAGTATGTTCAAAATATATTTACAACACTTTTAATATATTTTGAGGTTTTAAGTTTATTAAGTCAGCTGTCCTCGTTAGTAACCTACAACTAGTTGTCCACAGTTAGATGTACAGAAATAAATCGATAAATATTATCTTGAATCAATCCACGACCCAGTGTATACGTATCTCAGTATTGATCCCAACTCAAATTATATATATTTTAGAATCAACCTCAACCCTGTATAGCTAACTCCAACATTCACATATAGAGTGTCTATGGTTGTTCCGAAATATATATAGATGTGTCGACATGATAGGTCAAAACATTGTATACGTGTCTATGGTATCTCAAGATTACATAATATACAATACAAGTTGATTAAGTTATGGTTGGAATAGATTTGTTACCAATTTTCACGTAGTTAAAATGAGAAAAATTATCCAATCTTGTTTTACCCATAACTTCTTCAATTTAAATCCATTTTGAGTGAATAAAATTGCTATGGTTTCATATTGAACTCTATTTTATGAATCTAAACAGAAAAATTATAGGTTTATAGTCGAAAAATAAGTTACAAGTCGTTTTTGTAAAGGTAGTCATTTCAGTAGAAAGAACGACGTCTAGATGACCATTTTAGAAAACATACTTCCACTTTGAGTTTAACCATAATTTTTGGATATAGTTTCATGTTCATAATAAAAATCATTTTCTCAGAATAACAACTTTTAAATCAAAGTTTATCATAGTTTTTAATTAACTAACCCAAAACAGCCCGCGGTGTTACTACGACGGCGTAAATTCGATTTTACGGTGTTTTTCGTGTTTCCAGGTTTTAAATCATTAAGTTAGCATATCATATAGATATAGAACAAGTGTTTAGTTGATTTTAAAAGTCAATTTAGAAGGATTAACTTTTGTTTGCGAACAAGTTTAGAAGTAACTAAACTATGTTCTAGTGATTACAAGTTTAAACCTTCGAATAAGATAGCTTTATATGTATGAATCGAATGATGTTATGAACATCATTACTACCTTAAGTTCCTTGGATAAACCTACTGAAAAAGAGAAAAATGGATCTAGCTTGAACGGATCCTTGGATGGCTCGAAGTTCTTGAAGCAGAATCATGACACGAAAACAAGTTCAAGTAAGATCATCACTTGAAATAAGATTGTTATAGTTATAGAAATTGAACCAAAGTTTGAATATGATTATTAACTTGTATTAGAATTATAACCTACTGTAAGAAACAAAGATTTCTTGAGGTTGGATGATCACCTTACAAGATTGGAAGTGAGCTAGCAAACTTGAAAGTATTCTTGATTTTATGTAACTAGAACTTGTAGAATTTATGAAGAACACTTAGAACTTGAAGATAGAACTTGAGAGAGATCAATTAGATGAAGAAAATTGAAGAATGAAAGTGTTTGTAGGTGTTTTTGGTCGTTGGTGTATGGATTAGATATAAAGGATATGTAATTTTGTTTTCATGTAAATAAGTCATGAATGATTACTCATATTTTTGTAATTTTATGAGATATTTCATGCTAGTTGCCAAATGATGGTTCCCACATGTGTTAGGTGACTCACATGGGCTGCTAAGAGCTGATCATTGGAATGTATATACCAATAGTACATACATCTAAAAGCTGTGTATTGTACGAGTACGAATACGGGTGCATACGAGTAGAATTGTTGATGAAACTGAACGAGGATGTAATTGTAAGCATTTTTGTTAAGTAGAAGTATTTTGATAAGTGTATTGAAGTCTTTCAAAAGTGTATGAATACATATTAAAAAACTACATGTATATACATTTTAACTGAGTCGTTAAGTCATCGTTAGTCGTTACATGTAAGTGTTGTTTTGAAACCTTTTGGTTAACGATCTTGTTAAATGTTGTTAACCCAATGTTTATAATATCAAATAAGATTTTAAATTATTATATTATCATGATATTATAATGTATGAATATCTCTTAATATTATATATATACATTAAATGTCTTTACAACGATAATCGTTACATATATGTCTCGTTTAAAAATCATTAAGTTAATAGTCTTGTTTTTACATATGTAGTTCATTGTTAATATACTTAATGATATGTTTACTTATCATAGTATCATGTTAACTATATATATACCCATATATATGTCATCATATAGTTTTTACAAGTTTTAACGTTCGTGAATCACCGGTCAACTTGGGTGGTCAATTGTCTATATGAAACATATTTCAATTAATCAAGTCTTAACAAGTTTGATTGCTTAACATGTTGGAAACATTTAATCATGTAAATATCAATCTCAATTAATATATATAAACATGGAAAAGTTCGGATCACTACAGTACCTACCCGTTAAATAAATTTCGTCCCGAAATTTTAAGCTGTTGAAGGTGTTGACGAATCTTCTGGAAATAGATGCGGGTATTTCTTCTTCATCTGATCTTCATGCTTCCTGGTGAACTCGGGTCCTCTATGAGCATTCCATCGAACCTTAACAATTGGTATCTTGTTTTGCTTAAGTCTTTTAACCTCACGATCCATTATTTCGACGGGTTCTTCGATGAATTAAAGTTTTTCGTTGATTTGGATTTCATCTAACGGAATAGTGAGATCTTCTTTAGCAAAACATTTCTTCAAATTCGAGACGTGGAAAGTGTTATGTACAGCTGCGAGTTGTTGAGGTAACTCAAGTCGGTAAGCTACTGGTCCGACACGATCAATAATCTTGAATGGTCCAATATACCTTGGATTTAATTTCCCTCGTTTACCAAATCGAACAACGCCTTTCCAAGGTGCAACTTTAAGCATGACCATCTCTCCAATTTCAAATTCTATATCTTTTCTTTTAATGTCAGCGTAGCTCTTTTGTCGACTTTAGGCGGTTTTCAACCGTTGTTGAATTTGGATGATCTTCTCGGTAGTTTCTTGTATAATCTCCGTACCCGTAATCTGTCTATCCCCCACTTCACTCCAACAAATCGGAGACCTGCACTTTCTACCATAAAGTGCTTCAAATGGCGCCATCTCAATGCTTGAATGGTAGCTGTTGTTGTAGGAAAATTCTGCTAATGGTAGATGTCGATCCCAACTGTTTCCGAAATCAATAACACATGCTCGTAGCATGTCTTCAAGCGTTTGTATCGTCCTTTCACTCTGCCCATCAGTTTGTGGATGATAGGCAGTACTCAAGTCTAGACGAGTTCCTAATGCTTGCTGTAATGTCTGCCAGAATATTGAAATAAATCTGCCATCCCTATCAGAGATAATAGAGATTGGTATTCCATGTCTGGAGACGACTTCCTTCAAATACAGTCGTGCTAACTTCTCCATCTTGTCATCTTCTCTTATTGGCAGGAAATGTGCTGCTTTGGTGAGACGATCAACTATTACCCAAATAGTATCAAAACCACTTGCAGTCCTTGGCAATTTAGTGATGAAATCCATGGTAATGTTTTCCCATTTCCATTCCGGGATTTCGGGTTGTTGAAGTAGACCTGATGGTTTCTGATGCTCAGCTTTGACCTTAGAACACGTCAAACATTCTCCTACGTATTTAGCAACATCGGCTTTCATACCCGGCCACCAAAAATGTTTCTTGAGATCCTTGTACATCTTCCCCGTTCCAGGATGTATTGAGTATCTGGTTTTATGAGCTTCTCTAAGTACCATTTCTCTCATATCTCCAAATTTTGGTACCCAAATCCTTTCAGCCCTATACCGGGTTCTGTCTTCCTGAATATTAAGATGCTTCTCCGATCCTTTGGGTATTTCATCCTTTAAATTTCCCTCTTTTAAAACTCCTTGTTGCGCCTCCTTTATTTGAGTAGTAAGGTTATTATGAATCATTATATTCATAGATTTTACTCGAACGGGTTCTCTGTCCTTCCTGCTCAAGGCATCGGCTACCACATTTGCCTTCCCCGGGTGGTAACGAATCTCAAAGTCGTAATCATTCAACAATTCAATCCACCTACGCTGCCTCATATTCAGTTGTTTCTGATTAAATATGTGTTGAAGACTTTTGTGGTCGGTATATATAATACTTTTGACCCCATATAAGTAGTGCCTCCAAGTCTTTAATGCAAAAACAACCGCTCCTAATTCCAAATCATGCGTCGTATAATTTTGTTCGTGAATCTTCAATTGTCTAGACGCATAAGCAATCACCTTCGTTCGTTGCATTAATACACAACCGAGACCTTGCTTCGATGCGTCACAATAAATCACAAAATCATCATTCCCTTCAGGCAATGACAATATAGGTGCCGTAGTTAGCTTTTTCTTCAATAACTGAAACGCTTTCTCTTGTTCATCATTCCATTCAAATTTCTTCCCTTTATGCGTTAATGCAGTCAAGGGTTTTGCTATTCTGGAAAAATCTTGGATGAACCTTCTGTAGTAACCAGCTAGTCCTAAAAACTGGCGTATGTGTTTCGGAGTTTTCGGGGTTTTCCACTTTTCAACAGTTTCTATCTTTGCCGGATCCACCTTAATACCTTCTTTGTTCACTATGTGACCGAGGAATTGAACTTCTTCCAACCAAAATGCACACTTTGAAAACTTAGCGTACAATTCTTCCTTCCTCAATACTTCTAACACCTTTCTCAAATGTTCACCGTGTTCTTGGTCATTCTTTGAGTAAATAAGTATGTCATCAATGAAAACAATGACAAACTTGTCAAGGTATGGTCCACACACTCGGTTCATAAGGTCCATGAACACAGCTGGTGCATTAGTTAAACCAAACGGCATGACCATAAACTCGTAATGACCGTAACGTGTTCTGAAAGCAGTCTTTGGAATATCATCTTCTTTCACCCGCATTTGATGATACCCGGAACGTAAGTCAATCTTTGAATAAACAGACGAGCCTTGTAGTTGATCAAATAAGTCATCGATTCTCGGTAGTGGGTAGCGGTTCTTGATGGTAAGTTTGTTCAACTCTCGGTAGTCGATACACAACCTGAATGTACCATCTTTCTTCTTGACAAACAAAACAGGAGCTCCCCACGGTGATGTGCTTGGTTGAATGAAACCACGCTCTAAAAGTTCTTGTAATTGGCTTTGCAGTTCTTTCATCTCGCTGGGTGCGAGTCTGTAAGGAGCACGAGCTATTGGTGCAGCTCCTGGTACAAGATCTATTTGAAATTCAACGGATCGATGTGGGGGTAATCCCGGTAATTCTTTCGGAAATACATCGGGAAATTCTTTTGCAATGGGAACATCATTGATGCTCTTTTCTTCAGTTTGTACTTTCTCGACGTGTGCTAGAACAGCATAGCAACCTTTTCTTATTAGTTTTTGTGCCTTCAAATTACTAATAAGATGTAGCTTCGTGTTGCCCTTTTCTCCGTACACCATTAAGAGTTTTCCTTTTTCTCGTATAATGCGAATTGCATTTTTGTAACAGACGATCTCTGCTTTCACTTCTTTCAACCAGTCCATACCGATTATCACATCAAAACTCCCTAACTCTACTGGTATCAAATCAATCTTAAATGTTTCGCTAACCAGTTTAATTTCTCTATTCCGACATATATTATCTGCTGAAATTAATTTACCATTTGCTAATTCGAGTAAAAATTTACTATCCAAAGGCGTCAATGGACAACTTAATTTAGCACAAAAATCTCTACTCATATAGCTTCTATCCGCACCCGAATCAAATAAAACGTAAGCAGATTTATTGTCAATAAGAAACGTACCCGTAACAAGCTCCGGGTCTTCCTGTGCCTCTGCCGCATTAATATTGAAAACTCTTCCGCGGCATTGTCCATTCGTGTTCTCCTGGTTCGGGGCAATTTCTAATAATGTGGCACGGTTTTCCACATTTATAACAAACTACATTGGCATAACTTGCTCCGACACTACTTGCTCCGCCATTACTCGTTCCGACACCATTTGTTCCTTTCGTTCTATTAACCCCTGGTCCGTAGACATCACACTTCGCCGCACTATGACCATTTCTTTTACACTTGTTGCAAAATTTGGTGCAGAACCCCGAGTGATACTTTTCACACCTTTGGCATAGCTGCTTCTGATTGTTGTTGTTGTTGTTGCGGTTATTATTGTTGTTGGGATGATTGTTGTAGTTGCTGTTGTTGTTGTTGTTGTAGTTGTTGTTGTTGTTGTTGTTGTTGTTGTTGTTGTTGTTGTTGTTGTTGGGCCGTTTGTTGTAGTTGCGATTGATGTTGCGATTGTTGGGATAATTGTTGCGATTATTGTTGTAATTGCTGTTATTGTTGTATTGGTGATTCTTATCACCGTTTTCCTCCCACTTTCTTTTGACTTGCTTCACATTGGCCTCTTCAGCAGTCTGTTCTTTAATTCTTTCTTCAATCTGGTTCACTAGTTTGTGAACCATTCTACATGCCTGTTGTATGGAGGCGGGCTCGTGTGAACTTATATCTTCTTGGATTCTTTCCGGTAATCCTTTCACAAATGCGTCAATCTTCTCTTCCTCATCTTCGAATGCTCCCGGACACAATAGGCACAATTCTGTGAATCGTCTTTCGTACGTGGTAATATCAAATCCTTGGGTTCGTAACCCTCTAAGTTCTGTCTTGAGCTTATTGACCTCGGTTCTGGGACGGTACTTCTCGTTCATCAAGTGCTTGAATGCTGACCACGGTAGTGCGTACGCATCGTCTTGTCCCACTTGCTCTAGATAAGTATTCCACCATGTTAACGCAGAACCTGTGAAGGTATGCGTAGCGTACTTCACTTTGTCCTCTTCAGTACACTTACTTATGGCAAACACCGATTCGACCTTCTCGGTCCACCGTTTCAATCCGATCGGTCCTTCGGTTCCATCAAATTCCAAAGGTTTGCAGGCAGTGAATTCTTTGTAGGTGCATCCTACACGATTTCCTGTACTGCTAGATCCAAGGTTATTGTTGGTATGTAGCGCAGCCTGTACTGCGGCTATGTTTGAAGCTAGAAAAGTACGGAATTCCTCTTCATTCATATTCACGGTGTGTCGAGTAGTCGGTGCCATTTCCTTCAAAATAGTCAAATGAAACAAGTTAATCATACAGAATATTAAGAGTAGTTAATAGTATTTTGTAGCATAATATAAACTCATTTATAAAAGCTTTTTCTTCATATTAGCGTTTTATAAGTTTAAATTCGGGTAGTACCTACCCGTTAAGTTCATACTTAGTAGCTAATATACAATTCAACTACTACAATTCTATATGAAAAACTGATTATAATAATATTTCGCGTTCAAACTTTTATACAATATTTTACAAACTTACAATACCGCTTATTTTACATAAAGCATGAAATATAGCACACAATAACTTTGATACAAGATAGTTGTGAAGATAATTCTAGCTAGTACACAAGTCGTTCAGCAAAGGTAATAAAGACACGTAATTCATACGTCCAGAAACAAGTCATGCATTCTGGTTTTACTAGGACTACTTCCCATCCTTGGTCTTGTGGAACATAACCGTTATGGCCGTTGATAAGACAGCGTGTTGTAACGTCGTCAAAGGGACGAGGGTTACGTAATGTCCAACAGTCCCGTAATAATCTAAAAACCTCATTTCTTACCCCAATTACCGACTCCGTCACTTGTGGAAACGTTTTGTTTAATAGTTGTAGCCCGATGTTCTTGTTCTCACTTTGGTGAGAAGCGAACATTACTAATCCATAAGTATAACATGCTTCTTTATGTTGCATGTTAGCCGCTTTTTCTAAATCACGAAGTCCAATATTCGGATATATTGAGTCAAAATAATTTCTTAACCCGTTGCGTAAAATAGCATTTGGGTTCCCCGCAATATATGCGTCAAAGTAAACACATCGTAACTTATGGGTTTCCCAATGTGATATCCCCCATCTTTCAAACGAAAGTCTCTTATAAACCAAGACATTCTTGGAACGTTCTTCGAATGTCTTACAAACTGATCTCGCCTTAAATAGTTGTGCCGAGGAATTCTGACCGACTCTAGACAAGATTTCATCAATCATGTCTCCGGGTAGGTCTCTTAAAATATTGGGTTGTCTATCCATTTTGTGTTTTTAAACTGTAAAATAGACAAGAGTTAGATTCATAAAAAAATACTTATTAATACAAGCAATTTTTACATATATCATAAAGCATAAGCACACTATATTACATATATTACACCACACGAATACAACTATCTTATTCCGACTCGCTCGTTTCTTCTTCTTCGGTTTTGGTTCGTTTTGCCAAGTTTCTAGGGATATATGATGTTCCCCTAATACGAGCCGTAATTTTCCACATTGGTTTAGAAAAACCTGGTGGTTTAGAGGTTCCCGGGTCATTGTTACAACTTAAGGACTTCGGGGGTTGACGATACATATAAAGTTCATCGGGGTTGGAATTAGATTTCTCTATTTTTATGCCCTTTCCCTTATTATTTTCTTTTGCCTTTTTAAATTCAGTTGGGGTAATTTCTATAACATCATCGGAATTCTCGTCGGAATCCGATTCATCGGAGAATTGGTAATCCTCCCAATATTTTGCTTCCTTGGCGGAAACACCATTGACCATAATTAACCTTGGTCGGTTGGTTGAGGATTTTCTTTTACTTAACCGTTTTATTATTTCCCCCACCGGTTCTATTTCTTCATCCGGTTCCGATTCTTCTTCCGGTTCCGATTCTTCTTCCGGTTCCGACTCTTCTTCCGGTTCCTCTTCGGGAACTTGTGAATCAGTCCACGAATCATTCCAATTTACATTTGACTCTTCATTATTATTAGGTGAGTCAATGGGACTTGTTCTAGAGGTAGACATCTATCACATAATATCAAACGCGTTAAGAGATTAATATATCACATAATATTCATATGTTAAAAATATATAGTTTCCAACAAAAATGTTAAGCAATCATTTTTAAAGAAAACACGGTCGAAGTCCAGACTCACTAATGCATCCTAACAAACTCGATAAGACACACTAATGCAAATTTTCTGGTTCTCTAAGACCAACGCTCTGATACCAACTGAAATGTCCCGTTCTTATTGATTAAAAACGTTCCATAACCTTTATTTCATAAATAAAGGTTTAAAAAGCTTTACGTAGATTATCAAATAATGATAATCTAAAATATCCTGTTTACACACGACCATTACATAATGGTTTACAATACAAATATGTTACATCGGAATCAGTTTCTTGAATGCAGTTTTTACACAATATCATACAAACATGGACTCCAAATCTTGTCCTTATTTTAGTATGCAACAGCGAAAGCTCTTAGTATTCACCTGAGAATAAACATGCTTTAAATGTCAACAAAAATGTTGGTGAGTTATAGGTTTAACCTATATATATATCAAATCATAATAATAGACCACAAGATTTCATATTTCAATACACATCCCATACATAGAGATAAAAATCATTCATATGGTGAACACCTGGTAACCGACATTAACAAGATGCATATATAAGAGTATCCCCATCATTCCGGGACACCCTTCGGATATGATATAAATTTCGAAGTACTAAAGCATCCGGTACTTTGGATGGGGCTTGTTGGGCCCGATAGATCTATCTTTAGGATTCGCGTCAATTAGGGTGTCTGTTCCCTAATTCTTAGATTACCAGATTTAATAAAAAGGGGCATATTCGATTTTGTAGTTTCACGTACTTGTGTCTATTTTGTAAATCATAAATTCTAAGTGTTCTATCTTCAAGTTCTAAGTGTTCTTCATAAATTCTACAAGTTCTAGTTACATAAAATCAAGAATACTTTCAAGTTTGCTAGCTCACTTCCAATCTTGTAAGGTGATCATCCAACCTCAAGAAATCTTTGTTTCTTACAGTAGGTTATCATTCTAATACAAGGTAATAATCATATTCAAACTTTGGTTCAATTTCTATAACTATAACAATCTTATTTCAAGTGATGATCTTACTTGAACTTGTTTTCATGTCATGATTCTGCTTCAAGAACTTCGAGCCATCCAAGGATCCGTTGAAGCTAGATCCATTTTTCGCTTTTCCAATAGGTTTATCCAAGGAACTTAAGGTAGTAATGATGTTCATAACATCATTCGATTCATACATATAAAGCTATCTTATTCGAAGGTTTAAACTTGTAATCACTAGAACATAGTTTAGTTAATTCTAAACTTGTTCGCAAACAAAAGTTAATCCTTCTAACTTGACTTTTAAAATCAACTAAACACATGTCCTATATCTATATGATATTCTAACTTAATGATTTAAAACCTGGAAACACGAAAAACACCGTAAAACCGGATTTACGCCGTCGTAGTAACACCGCGGGCTGTTTTGGGTTAGTTAATTAAAAACTATGATAAACTTTGATTTAAAAGTTGTTATTCTGAGAAAATGATTTTTATTATGAACATGAAACTATATCCAAAAATTATGGTTAAACTCAATGTGAAAGTATGTTTTCTAAAATGGTTATCTAGACGTCGTTCTTTCGACTGAAATGACTACCTTTACAAAAATGACTTGTAACTTATTTTTCTGACTATAAACCTATACTTTTTCTGTTTAGATTTATAAAATAGAGTACAATATGAAACCATAGCAATTTGATTCACTCAAAACGGATTTAAATTGAAGAAGTTATGGGTAAAACAAGATTGGATAATTTTTCTCATTTTAACTACGTGAAAATTGGTAACAAATCTATTCCAACCATAACTTAATCAACTTGTATTGTATATTATGTAATCTTGAGATACCATAGACACGTATACAATGTTTCGACCTATCATGTCGACACATCTATATATATTTCGGAACAACCATAGACACTCTATATGTGAATGTTGGAGTTAGCTATACAGGGTTGAGGTTGATTCTAAAATATATATAGTTTGAGTTGTGATCAATACTGAGATACGTATACACTGGGTCGTGGATTGATTCAAGATAATATTTATCGATTTATTTCTGTACATCTAACTGTGGACAACTAGTTGTAGGTTACTAACGAGGACAGCTGACTTAATAAACTTAAAACCTCAAAATATATTAAAAGTGTTGTAAATATATTTTGAACATACTTTGATATATATGTATATATTGTTATAGGTTCATGAATCAACCAGTGGCCAAGTCTTACTTCCCGACGAAGTAAAAATCTGTGAAAGTGAGTTATAGTCCCACTTTTAAAATCTAATATTTTTGGGATGAGAATACATGCAGGTTTTATAAATGATTTACAAAATAGACACAAGTACGTGAAACTACATTCTATGGTTGAATTATCGAAATCGAATATGCCCCTTTTTATTAAGTCTGGTAATCTAAGAATTAGGGAACAGACACCCTAATTGACGCGAATCCTAAAGATAGATCTATCGGGCCCAACAAGGCCCATCCAAAGTACCGGATGCTTTAGTACTTCGAAATTTATATCATATCCGAAGGGTGTCCCGGAATGATGGGGATATTCTTATATATGCATCTTGTTAATGTCGGTTACCAGGTGTTCACCATATGAATGATTTTTATCTCTATGTATGGGATGTGTATTGAAATATGAAATCTTGTGGTCTATTATTATGATTTGATATATATAGGTTAAACCTATAACTCACCAACATTTTTGTTGACGTTTTAAGCATGTTTATTCTCAGGTGATTATTAAGAGCTTTCGCTGTCGCATACTTAAATAAGGACGAGATTTGGAGTCCATGCTTGTATGATATTGTGTAAAAACTGCATTCAAGAAACTTATTTTGTTGTAACATATTTGTATTGTAAACCATTATGTAATGGTCGTGTGTAAACAGGATATTTTAGATTATCATTATTTGATAATCTACGTAAAGCTTTTTAAAACTTTATTGATGAAATAAAGGTTATGGTTTGTTTTAAAATGAATGCAGTCTTTGAAAAATGTCTCATATAGAGGTCAAAACCTCGCAACGAAATCAATTAATATGGAACGTTTTTAATCAATAAGAACGGGACATTTCAGTTGGAATCCGAGCGTTGGTCTTAGAGAACCAGAAAATTTGCATTAGTGTGTCTTATCGAGTTTGTTAGGATGCATTAGTGAGTCTGGACTTCGACCGTGTTTTCTTTAAAAATGATTGCTTAACATTTTTGTTGGAAACTATATATTATTAACATGTATATATTATGTGATATATTAATCTCTTAACATGTTTGATATTGTGTGATAGATGTCTACCTCTAGCACAAATCCCATTGACTCACCTAATAATAACGAAGAGTCGAATATATATTGGACTGATTCACAAGTTCCCGAAGAGGAACTGGAAGAAGAATCAGAACCGGAAGAAGAATCCGAATCGGAAGAGGAGGAACCGGAGGAGGAAATAGAACCGGTGGGGGAAATAATAAAACGGTTAAGTAAAAGAAAATCCTCAACCAACCGACCAAGGTTAATTATGGTCAATGGTGTTTCCGCCAAGGAAGCAAAATATTGGGAGGATTACCAATTCTCCGATGAATCGGATTCCGACGAGAATTCCGATGATGTTATAGAAATTACCCCAACTGAATTTAAAAAGGCAAAAGAAAATAATAAGGGAAAGGGCATAAAAATAGAGAAATCTAATTCCAACCCCGATGAACTTTATATGTATCGTCAACCCCCGAAGTCCTTAAGTTGTAACAATGACCCGGGAACCTCTAAACCACCAGGTTTTTCTAAACCAATGTGGAAAACGACGGCTCGTATTAGGGGAACATCATATATCCCTAGAAACTTGGCAAAACGAACCAAAACCGAAGAAGAAGAAACAAGCGAGTCGGAATAAGATAGTTGTATTCGTGTGGTGTAATATATGTAATATAGTGTGCTTATGCTTTATGATATATGTAAAAATTGCTTGTATTAATAAGTATTTTTTTTTATGAATCTAACTCTTGTCTATTTTACAGTATAAAAACACAAAATGGATAGACAACCCAATATTTTAAGAGACCTACCCGGAGACATGATTGATGAAATCTTGTCTAGAGTCGGTCAGAATTCCTCGGCACAACTATTTAAGGCGAGATCAGTTTGTAAGACATTCGAAGAACGTTCCAAGAATGCCTTGGTTTATAAAAGGCTTTCGTTCGAAAGATGGGGGATATCACATTGGGAAATCCATAAGTTACGATGTGTTTACTTTGACGCATATATTTCGGGGAACCCAAATGCTATTTTACGCAATGGGTTAAGAAATTATTTTGACTCAATATATCCGAATATTGGACTTCGTGATTTAGAAAAAGCGGCTAACATGCAACATAAAGAAGCATGTTATGCTTACGGATTAGTAATGTTCGCTTCTCACCAAAGTGAGAACAAGAACATCGGGCTACAACTATTAAACAAAACGTTCCCACAAGTGACGGAGTCGGTAATTGGGGTAAGAAATGAGGTTTTTAGATTGTTACGGGACTGTTGGACATTACGTAACCCTCATCCCTTTGACGACGTTACAACACGCTGTCTTATCAACGGCCATAACGGTTATGTTCCACAAGACCAAGGATGGGAAGTAGTCCTAGTAAAACCAGAATGCATGACTTGTTTCTGGACGTATGAATTACGTGTCTTTATTGCCTTTGCTGAACGACTTGTGTACTAGATAGAATTATCTTCACAACTATCTTGTATCAAATTTATTGTGTGCTATATTTCATGCTTTATGTAAAATAAGCTGTATTGTAAGTTTGTAAAATATTGTATCAAAGTCTGAACGCGAAATATTATTACAATCAGTTTTTCATATAGAATTGTAGTAGTTGAATTGTATATTAGCTACTAAGTATGAACTTAACGGGTAGGTACTACCCGAATTTAAACTTATAAAACGCTAATATGAAGAAAAAGCTTTTATAAATGAGTTCATATTATGCTACGAAATACTATTAACTACTCTTAATATTCTGTATGATTAACTTGTTCCATTTGACTATTTTGAAGGAAATGGCACCGACTACTCGACACACCGTGAATATGAATGAAGAGGAATTCCGTACTTTTCTAGCTTCAAACATAGCCGCAGTACAGGCTGCGCTACATACCAACAATAACCTTGGATCTAGCAGTACAGGAAATCGTGTAGGATGCACCTACAAAGAATTCACTGCCTGCAAACCTTTGGAATTTGATGGAACCGAAGGACCGATCGGATTGAAACGGTGGACCGAGAAGGTTGAATCGGTGTTTGCTATAAGTAAGTGTACTGAAGAGGACAAAGTGAAGTACGCTACGCATACCTTCACAGGTTCTGCGTTAACATGGTGGAATACCTATCTAGAGCAAGTGGGACAAGACGATGTGTACGCACTACCGTGGTCAGCATTCAAGCACTTGATGAACGAGAAGCACCGTCCCAGAACCGAGGTCAATAAGCTCAAGACAGAACTTAGAGGGTTACGAACCCAAGGATTTGATATTACCACATACGAAAGACGATTCACAGAATTGTGCCTATTGTGTCCGGGAGCATTCGAAGATGAGGAAGAGAAGATCGACGCGTTTGTGAAAGGATTACTGGAAAGAATCCAAGAAGAAATAAGTTCACACGAGCCCGCCTCCATACAACAGGCATGTAGAATGGCTCACAAACTAGTGAACCAGATTGAAGAAAGAATTAAAGAACAGACTGCTGAAGAGGCCAATGTGAAGCAAGTCAAAAGAAAGTGGGAGGAAAACGGTGATAAGAATCACCAATACAACAACAACAGCAATTACAACAATAATCGCAACAATTATCCCAAAAATCGCAACATCAATCGCAACTACAACAAACGGCCCAACAACAACAACAACAACAACAACAACAACAACAACAACAACAACAACAACAACAGTAACTACAACAATCATCCCAACAACAATAATAACCGCAACAACAACAACAATCAGAAGCAGCTATGCTAAAGGTGTGAAAAGTATCACTCGGGGTTCTGCACCAAATTTTGCAACAAGTGTAAAAGAAATGGTCATAGTGCGGCGAAGTGTGAGGTCTACGGACCAGGGGTTAATAGAACGAAAGGAACAAATGGTGTCGGAACGAGTAATGGCGGAGCAAGTAGTGTCGGAGCAAGTTATGCCAATGTAGTTTGTTATAAATGTGGAAAACCGGGCCACATTATTAGAAATTTCCCGAACCAGGAGAACACGAATGGACAAGGCCGCGGAAGAGTTTTCAATATTAATGCGGCAAAGGCACAGGAAGACCCGGAGCTTGTTACGGGTACGTTTCTTATTGACAATAAATCTGCTTACGTTTTATTTGATTCGGGTGCGGATAGAAGCTATATGAGTAGAGATTTTTGTGTTAAATTAAGTTATCCATTGACGCCTTTGGATAGTAAATTTTTACTCGAATTAGCAAATGGTAAATTAATTTCAGCAGATAATATATGTCGGAATCGAGAAATTAAACTGGTTAGCGAAACATTTAAGATTGATTTGATACCAGTAGAGTTAGGGAGTTTTGATGTGATAATCGGTATGGACTGGTTGAAAGAAGTGAAAGCAGAGATCGTTTGTTACAAAAATGCAATTCGCATTATACGAGAAAAAGGAAAACCCTTAATGGTGTACGGAGAAAAGGGTAACACGAAGCTACATCTTATTAGTAATTTGAAGGCACAAAAACTAATAAGAAAAGGTTGCTATGCTGTTCTAGCACACGTCGAGAAAGTACAAACTAAAGAAAAGAGCATCAATGATGTTCCCATTGCAAAAGAATTTCCCGATGTATTTCCGAAAGAATTACCGGGATTACCCCCACATCGATCCGTTGAATTTCAAATAGATCTTGTACCAGAACAGCACCAATAGCTCGTGCTCCTTACAGACTCGCACCCAGTGAGATGAAAGAACTGCAAAGCCAATTACAAGAACTTTTAGAGCGTGGTTTCATTCGACCAAGAACATCACTGTGGGGAGATCCTGTTTTGTTTGTCAAGAAGAAAGATGGTACATTCAGGTTGTGTATCGACTACCGAGAGTTGAACAAACTTACCATCAAGAACCGCTACCCACTACCGAGAATTGACGACTTATTTGATCAACTACAAGGCTCGTCTGTTTATTCAAAGATTGACTTACGTTCCGGGTATCATCAAATGTGGGTGAAAGAAGATGATATTCCAAAGACTGCTTTCAGAACACGTTATGGTCATTACGAGTTTATGGTCATGTCGTTTGGTTTAACTAATGCACCAGCTGTGTTCATGGACCTTATGAACCGAGTGTGTGGACCATACCTTGACAAGTTTGTCATTGTTTTCATTGATGACATACTTATTTACTCAAAGAATAACCAAGAACACGGTGAACATTTGAGAAAGGTGTTAGAAGTATTGAGGAAGGAAGAATTGTACACTAAGTTTTCAAAGTGTGCATTTTGGTTGGAAGAAGTTCAATTCCTCGGTCACATAGTGAACAAAGAAGGTATTAAGGTGGATCCGGCAAAGATAGAAACTGTTGAAAAGTGGGAAACCCCGAAAACTCCGAAACACATACGCCAGTTTTTAGGACTAGCTGGTTACTACAGAAGGTTCATCCAAGACTTTTCTAGAATAGCAAAACCCTTGACTGCATTAACGCATAAAGGGAAGAAATTTGAATGGAATGATGAACAAGAGAAAGCGTTTCAGTTATTGAAGAAAAAGCTAACTACGGCACCTATATTGTCATTGCCTGAAGGGAATGATGATTTTGTGATTTATTGTGACGCATCAAAGCAAGGTCTCGGTTGTGTATTAATGCAACGAACGAAGGTGATTGCTTATGCGTCTAGACAATTGAAGATTCAAGAACAAAATTATACGACGCATGATTTGGAATTAGGCGCGGTTGTTTTTGCATTAAAGACTTGGAGGCACTACTTATATGGGGTCAAAAGTATTATATATACCGACCACAAAAGTCTTCAACACATATTTAATCATAAACAACTGAATATGAGGCAGCGTAGGTGGATTGAATTATTGACTGATTACGACTTTGAGATTCGTTACCACCCGGGAAAGGCAAATGTGGTAGCCGACGCCTTGAGCAGGAAGGACAGAGAACCCATTCGAGTAAAATCTATGAATATAATGATTCACACTAACCTTACTACTCAAATAAAGGAGGCGCAACAAGGAGTTTTAAAAGAGGGAAATTTAAAGGATGAAATACCCAAAGGATCGGAGAAGCATCTTAATATTCGGGAAGACGGAACCCAGTATAGGGCTGAAAGGATTTGGGTACCAAAATTTGGAGATATGAGAGAAATGGTACTTAGAGAAGCTCATAAAACCAGATACTCAATACATCCTGGAACGGGGAAGATGTACAAGGATCTCAAAAAACATTTTTGGTGGCCGGGTATGAAAGCCGATGTTGCTAAATACGTAGGAGAATGTTTAACGTGTTCTAAGGTCAAAGCTGAGCATCAGAAACCATCAGGTCTACTTCAACAACCCGAAATCCAGGAATGGAAATGGAAAAACATTACCATGGATTTCATCACTAAATTGCCAAGGACTGCAAGTGGTTTTGATACTATTTGGGTAATAGTTGATCGTCTCACCAAATCAGCACACTTCCTGCCAATAAGAGAAGATGACAACATGGAGAAGTTAGCACGACTGTATTTGAAGGAAGTCGTCTCCAGACATGGAATACCAATCTCTATTATCTCTGATAGGGATGACAGATTTATTTCAAGATTCTGGCAGACATTACAGCAAGCATTAGGAACTCGTCTAGACATGAGTACTGCCTATCATCCACAAACTGATGGGCAGAGCGAAAGGACAATACAAATGTTTGAAGACATGCTACGAGCATGTGTTATTGATTTCGGAAACAGTTGGGATCGACATCTACCGTTAGTAGAATTTTCCTACAACAACAGCTACCATTCAAGCATTGAGATGGCGTCGTTTGAAGCACTTTATGGTAGAAAGTGCAGGTCTCCGATTTGTTGGAGTGAAGTGGGGGATAGACAGATTACGGGTCCGGAGATTATACAAGAAACTACCGAGAAGATCATCCAAATTCAACAACGGTTGAAAACCGCCCAAAGTCGACAAAAGAGCTACGCTGACATTAAAAGAAAAGATATAGAATTTGATTGGAGAGATGGTCATGCTTAAAGTTACACCTTGGAAAGGCGTTGTTCGATTTGGTAAACGAGGGAAATTAAATCCAAGGTATATTGGACCATTCAAGATTATTGATCGTGTCGGACCAGTAGCTTACCGACTTGAGTTACCTCAACAACTCGCGGCTGTACATAACACTTTCCACGTCTCGAATTTGAAGAAATATTTTACTAAAGAAGATCTCACTATTTCGTTAGATGAAATCCAAATCAACAAAAAACTTCAATTCATCGAAGAACCCGTCGAAATAATGGATCGTGAGGTTAAAACACTTAAGCAAAACAAGATACCAATTGTTAAGGTTCGATGGAATGCTCGTAGAGGACCCGAGTTCACCTGGGAGCGTGAAGATCAGATGAAGAAGAAATACCCGCATCTATTTCCAGAAGATTCGTCAACACCTTCAACAGCTTAAAATTTCGGGACGAAATTTATTTAACGGGTAGGTACTGTAGTGACCCGAACTTTTCCATGTTTATATATATTAATTGAGATTGATATTTACATGATTAAATGTTTCCAACATGTTAAGCAATCAAACATGTTAAGACTTGATTAATTGAAATATGTTTCATATAGACAATTGACCACCCAAGTTGACCGGTGATTCACGAACGTTAAAACTTGTAAAAACTATATGATGACATATATATCGATATATATATAGTTAACATGATACTATGATAAGTAAACATTTCATTAAGTATATTAACAATGAACTACATATGTAAAAACAAGACTACTAACTTAATGATTTTTAAACGAGACATATATGTAACGATTATCGTTGTAAAGACATTTAATGTATATATATATCATATTAAGAGATATTCATACATGATAATATCATGATAATATAATAATTTAAAATCTCATTTTATATTATAAACATTGGGTTAACAACATTTAACAAGATCGTTAACCTAAAGGTTTCAAAACAACACTTACATGTAACGACTAACGATGACTTAACGACTCAGTTAAAATGTATATACATGTAGTGTTTTAATATGTATTTATACACTTTTGAAAGACTTCAATACACTTATCAAAATACTTCTACTTAACAAAAATGCTTACAATTACATCCTCGTTCAGTTTCATCAACAATTCTACTCGTATGCACCCGTATTCGTACTCGTACAATACACAGCTTTTAGATGTATGTACTATTGGTATATACACTCCAATGATCAGCTCTTAGCAGCCCATGTGAGTCACCTAACACATGTGGGAACCATCATTTGGCAACTAGCATGAAATATCTCATAAAATTACAAAAATATGAGTAATCATTCATGACTTATTTACATGAAAACAAAATTACATATCCTTTATATCTAATCCATACACCAACGACCAAAAACACCTACAAACACTTTCATTCTTCAATTTTCTTCATCTAATTGATCTCTCTCAAGTTCTATCTTCAAGTTCTAAGGGTTCTTCATAAATTCTACAAGTTCTAGTTACATAAAATCAAGAATACTTTCAAGTTTGCTAGCTCACTTCCAATCTTGTAAGGTGATCATCCAACCTCAAGAAATATTTGTTTCTTACAGTAGATTATCATTATAATACAAGGTAATAATCATATTCAAACTTTGGTTCAATTTCTATAACTATAACAATCTTATTTCAAGTGATGATCTTACTTGAACTTGTTTTCATGTCATGATTCTGCTTCAAGAACTTCGAGCCATCCAAGGATCCGTTGAAGCTAGATCCATTTTTCTCTTTTCCAGTAGGTTTATCCAAGGAACTTAAGGTAGTAATGATGTTCATAACATCATTCGATTCATACATATAAAGCTATCTTATTCGAAGGTTTAAACTTGTAATCACTAGAACATAGTTTAGTTAATTCTAAACTTGTTCGCAAACAAAAGTTAATCCTTCTAACTTGACTTTTAAAATCAACTAAACACATGTTCTATATCTATATGATATGCTAACTTAATGATTTAAAACCTGGAAACACGAAAAACACCGTAAAACCGGATTTACGCCGTCGTAGTAACACCGCGGGCTGTTTTGGGTTAGTTAATTAAAAACTATGAAAACTTTGATTTAAAAGTTGTTATTCTGAGAAAATGATTTTTATTATGAACATGAAACTATATCCAAAAATTATGGTTAAACTCAAAGTGGAAGTATGTTTTCTAAAATGGTCATCTAGACGTCGTTCTTTCGACTGAAATGACTACCTTTACAAAAACGACTTGTAATTTATTTTTCCGACTATAAACCTATACTTTTTCTGTTTAGATTCATAAAATAGAGTTCAATATGAAGCCATAGCAATTTGATTCACTCAAAACGGATTTAAAATGAAGAAGTTATGGGTAAAACAAGATTGGATAATGTTTCTCATTTTAGCTACGTGAAAATTGGTAACAAATCTATTCCAACCATAACTTAATCAACTTGTATTGTATATTATGTAATCTTGAGATACCATTGACACGTATACAATGTTTCGACCTATCATGTCGACACATCTATATATATTTCGGAACAACCATAGACACTCTATATGTGAATGTTGGAGTTAGCTATACAGGGTTGAGGTTGATTCCAAAATATATATAGTTTGAGTTGTGATAAATACTGAGATACGTATACACTGGGTCGTGGATTGATTCAAGATAATATTTATCGATTTATTTCTGTACATCTAACTGTGGACAACTAGTTGTAGGTTACTAACGAGGACAGCTGACTTAATAAACTTAAAACATCAAAATATATTAAAAGTATTGTAAATATATTTTGAACATACTTTGATATATATGTATATATTGTTATAGGTTCGTGAATCAACCAGTGGCCAAGTCTTACTTCCCGACGAAGTAAAAATCTGTGAAAGTGAGTTATAGTCCCACTTTTAAAATCTAATATTTTTGGGATGAGAATACATGCAGGTTTTATAAATGATTTACAAAATAGACACAAGTACGTGAAACTACATTCTATGGTTGAATTATCGAAATCGAATATGCCCCTTTTTATTAAGTCTGGTAATCTAAGAATTATGGAACAGACACCCTAATTGACGCGAATCCTAAAGATAGATCTATCGGGCCCAACAAGTGTAATGACCCGCACTTTTTCGATCATTCTATACTTGTAAGATTAATATTTACATAAATTAAACCTTACCAACATGATAAGCAATCCAAATTGTTAAGATTTATGTTTTTGAAAAGAGTTTTACACAACGTTTGACCGTCTAGTTTGACCGATGATATCACGAACTATATAACATATGATAATTATACGTTTGTGTATATATATGTATATATACATATTTAACATGATCTAAGAATGTTTTAATATCTCATTTTGTATTAATAACAATAAGTTATATGTATATTTTGAAACTACTAACTTAAGTTTTCAAAACGATAACCATACGCAACGTTATTTGACTTAAATACTTATGACCTATAATGTTTATACATATATCGTATAAGTAATGAATTTAATCACTTTTAAGAACTTAAATACATAAAACCATATAAGTGTATTCACAAAAGATAGCTATATTTGAATCCTCATTCCATTTTTCACAAAATTTCTATACGTATATCTAGAGTATATGTACTCGTATCATACGCAGCTTCTAGATGTATTTACTATTGGTATATACCAATAAAAATCTGCTCCTTAGCAGCCTTAAATGATTAAGAAACATGTGGAACCAACCATTTGTCAAGTAGCATGACTTATTTAGCAAGAAAACAAAGTTAGGTATCTTTTTTTTCCTTTATAACCTAAAAACGTTTTTATGCATGCACACCATTTCTTCACCCCATTTTCTCATACTTACACTTCCATTTCTCTCTCAAAATACTCTTAACTTCATACTTGATCATCTCCAAGCATTTTCTCCATCATTTAGCTTCAAAAACAACACTTAAATCTCATAAGAAAACCTTACAAAAACACTTCAAGAAATCCTTCCAAGAACACAAACTTACTTCCAATCTTTCATCCAATTCCATCACCCTTTTGGTTCTAGGTTCTTACTCCTCTTTTACAGAAACCTTGTCCAAGGAACTTGAGGTAGTATCTATGTTCATAACCTTATTCGATTCATATATATATAGCTATCATATTTTGTGGTATACAATTTTAACAACAAGAACATAGTTTGAATATTTTCAAACTTGTTTGCAAACTAAATAGATCCTTCTAACTTAACTTTTAAAATACTTCAAGACCTGTAATATAACTTAAATATATGCTAATTTAATAAGGTATAACTTGGTTTTTCAAAGAACACCTTAAAAACTGTTTTTACGACGTCGGAGTGTAACCGGGGGCTGTTTTGGGTTGGATAATTAAAAACCATCTTAAACTTTGAATTGAAGGTTTATGTTCTGGAAAAATGATTTTTACTATGAATATGGTAACACATAAAAATTTCATGATTTAATTCAAAGTATAAGTATTTTTAGAAAAATAATCATTTAAGGTTGCCTACATAAAGGAAAAGGTTTAACTTCATAAGTTTCACTAAAGTTTCACCTATGCCGTGTGATTTTGAATACAAACTAAGATATTTACAGTTCATAGTCTTAAAGAGGAACTCGATCCAAGGAGATGGCAAGTTGAATCAACGAAAACGGAGTTGTAACGAAGAAACTATGACCGAAACAAAATTGGCTATCCAAGACTAGTTTAACTTCGGGATTAATTGGAGAAAATTAAAATAAATCACATCTTTTTAAGATAACATGATATTTTATATATATGTACTCATAATTCAATTTTATATGGTTCAGGATCACCTGTAAACAACACGAGAAGATTAATCATAAGATCCCATGTTTGTACGCAACACGTCATTTGACAACACCGGTACTTTATGTACGCAACACGTCATTTGACAACACCGGTACCGTGGGTCAAGATTAATCTCGACCAATACATATACGTTGGGGGTTTTATTTATTTCGTTGGGGGTTTATTAAACATCTAAATATGAACCATTAAAATTGAATTACTAACAACGAACTGCTAACTACGGACTAAGGAATTATAAAAAGTATTAAAAGTATAACAAGAATATATATGTGACGTTGTTTAAAAAGAAAAGGTATTGATATATTATATATGGATAGGTTCGTGATATCAACCGGGAGACCAAGTCAAAATATATATATCTTCAAGACGAAAGTGAGTATATAGTCCCACTTTTAAACTCTAAATATTTCGGGATGAGAATACATGTATTTTATGTTTTACGTTATGGACACAAGTAACTGAAAAATATATATTCTACGTTGAGTTGTACCACTGGCATACTTCCCTGTAGCTTGGTAACTAATATTTACAGCGGTATTGTAAACGCGAATCCTGTTGATAGATCTATCGGGCTTGACAACCCCAACCGGACTGGACGACCAGTATTCAACGGTTGCACAGTACTTCGTTTCGTGACTACACTTGGTACAGTGTAGTAAGATTTCATATTAAAGGGAATATGCGACGTGATTAATTGTTAAGTATGGTTACCAAGTGCTCAACCACTTAGAATATTTTTATTAAACTGTTTATATACGAAATCTTGTGGTCTATATATATATTGCTGCCGGCACTAAACCTATATCTCACCAACTTTATGTTGACGTTTTAAACATGTTTATTCTCAGGTGATAATTAGAAGTTTCCGCTGCATTATGTTGAATTTGAGCAGGATCTTGCGTACGCATATTTGTGTCAAAAATAAGACTGCATATCCAAGAACTTGTGTTGTAAAATATGCTAGAAATCGTGTTGTTATCATCATTTGTAAAGTTTGTAAGTCGAAGATTATCGCTAAACGATAATCATCTTTATTTCGTCCAAAGCTTGTATCAAAAATAAGAATCATGGTTTGTAATGTATAATATATGCAGTTTTTCTTTTAAAAATGTCGCATATAGAGGTCAATACCTCGCAATGAAATCATACGTTATCTAACACGTTCTTACGGTTAAGGACGGGTTATGACATGTGGTATCAGAGCGGTGGTCTTAGCGAACCAGGTTTGCATTAGTGTGTCTAACTGATAAGTCGTTAGGATACATTAGTAAGTCTGGACTTTGACCGGGTCTGATTTAAAAACCATTGCTTATCATTGTTGGTTAAAATTTATATGTAAATATTATGTAGTACTAATGGGTTAGTTGTTGTGTGATAGATGTCGGGCTCAAAACTTGTTATCACATTCAGCGACTCCGAACCAGAATCTTCAGATGGTGTTCCAGTCATTAACCTATCCGATGACGAAAATAATATCTTTGGGGAAGACTCACAAATTCCGGATGAACCGACTATAGAGAACCCGGAAAGTGAACCCGAGGTGGAAAGTGAACCCGAGGAGGAAAGTGAACCCGAGGAGGAAAGTGAACCCGAGGAGGAAAGTGAACCCGAGGAAGAAATACAGGAAATTACAAAAGAAGAGTTCGAACTAGGAAAGAAACGAAAGGCTAATGAATTAGAAAATTCAAATCCTGAGTTTAATAAGGATGATGTGGCACCAACTCCACTAGACACTACCACCCCTATTCCCGCTATTCCTATTCGTTCTATCCCGGCATCCAGTTCTTCAGTCCCACAGCCAAAATATAGGCAGACAGCCAGGATAAGCGTTAAGCGATTCTTTGAACCTAAACGTCCTAGAAAATAGACCAAACGATGCGCTGCCGTATTAAACCATGGGATCATATAATGTTTTGTATAATATTATTAGTGTGGTTTGCTTAATGTTCGATGTAAGATAAGCATATGTAAAATAGTGAAGTGTGAAATGCAATAATTTTCCATGGTTAAGTATTATTTAGATGGTAGTAATTGATTCTGTACTAAGCTATTAAGTATGGACATTAACGGGTAGGTACTACCCTAGATATAATTATAAAACGCTAATAAGAAGAAAAGGCTTTTATAATAATACCTGGTTCATATTATTAATAAGCTATAATGTACTGTAAATATACACTACATCTATAATATTCCATGTGAATAATTATTTTCTTTTCATTCTTATAGAAGAATATGGCGCGATTGAACCGAATGACGGAACAAGAAATCCAGGAACTCATCAATCAACGAGTGAACGACAGAATGTTATGGGTCGAGGCTGCAAGAGGTGCTGCAGTTAACCCAAATCCTCGTGTGGGGTGCACTTACAAAACTTTTCAAGCTTGCAAGCCCTCATCATTCAGTGGAACAGAAGGACCGATCGGTTTAACCCGGTGGATAGAAAAGATGGAAACTGTGTTCAAAATCAGTGGTTGTGTTGAAAAGGACATGACCAAATACGCATCGTGCACTTTACAAGATAGTGCACTCACGTGGTGGAAAAATTATGTGAAGGCTGTAGGAGGAGATGTAGCTTATGATACTCCGTGGGAAGAATTCAAAACAATGTTAATCAATGAATATTGTCCAAGGAACGAGGTTAGGAAGTTGGAAGATGAGTTACGAAGTCTGAAGGTTATTGGTACTGAAATCACCAACTACAATCAGCGATTCATGGAATTAGTTTTGCTATGTCCTGAATTGGTTCCAACCGAAGAACGAAAGATTGAAATGTACAAAGATGGTTTGCCCAAAAAGGTCAAGGCAAATGTTACAGCATCGAAACCTAAGACAATTCATGAAGCTATAACCATGGCAAACGAGCTAATGGATCAGGTCATCATGGATAAGAAAGTATCCAATACTGATGTGAAGGTATCAGGTAACAAAAGAAAGTGGAATGGAAATTATGATCGAGGTAACCAACAACAATCTTTTAAGAAACAAGAAAACACGCAAGGTACGGGTAGTGGTTTAAGCTTTGGTTATAAAGGACAAAATCCTTTATGCAACCGATGCCACAAACATCACTCTGGTTACTGTAATGTGGTATGCAACAAATGTAATCGAAAGGGTCATCTTGCTGAAGATTGTAGGGCTCTCGTTACAAATACAAATGGTACCAAGACTCCTGCCACCAATGCAAATAGAACTGCTTTGGCTACCATTACTTGTTTTGGGTGTGGAAAACAAGGTCACTATAAGAGCCAGTGCCCGAATCCAGAGAAGAATATCGGACCTGCACGTGGAAGAGCATTTGTTATTAATGCTAAAGAGGCATGTGAAGACCCGGAGCTTGTTACGGGTACGTTTACCATTAATAACTTATCCGCATCTATTATATTTGATACTGGTGCTGATAGAAGTTACGTGTGTAGAGACTTTCACGCTAAATTGAATTGTTCATCATTACCTCTCGATACTAAGTACATGATTGAGTTAGCTAATGGTAAACTAATTAAAGCCGATAAAATTTGCCGTGATTGTAAAATAAATTTAGCCGGAGAAACGTTTAAAATTGACTTGATACCCGTAGAATTAGGAAGTTTTGATGTAATAGTCGGCATGGACTGGATGTCCAAAATAGGAGCTGAAGTTGTGTGCGCCAAGAAGGCAATTCGCATTCCTCGTAAGGATAAAACGCCAGTAATGATTTATGGAGAGAAGGGTAACTCAAAGCTAAAACTCATTAGTTATTTGAAAGCTCAAAAGTGCTTGAAGAAAGGGTTCTATGCTATCTTAGCACATGTTAATAAAGTCGAAACAAAGGAAAAAGTGAAGAGCATCAATGACGTGCCTGTGGCAAGAGATTTTCCTGAAGTCTTTCCGGAAAAGTTGCCGGGATTACCTCCATTTAGATCTGTAGAATTTCAAATAGATTTAGTACCAGGAGCTGCACCAGTGGCTCGTGCTCCATATAGACTTGCACCATCCGAGTTAAAAGAACTTCAGAGTCAGTTAAAAGAATTACTGGATCATGGATTCATACGACCAAGTACTTCACCGTGGGGAGCTCCGATTCTATTTGTTAAAAAGAAAGATGGATCTTTTAGGATGTGTATAGATTATCGTGAATTAAATAAGTTAACTATCAAGAATCGGTATCTACTACCGATAATTGACGACTTATTTGATCAACTCCAAGGATCATGTGTGTACTCAAAAATTGACCTAAGGTCGGGCTATCATCAATTACGTGTCAAAGAAGAGGACATTCCGAAAACTGCTTTTCGGACACGTTATGGTCATTACGAATTTTTGGTCATGCCGTTTGGGTTGACAAATGCGCCAGCTGTATTCATGGACCTCATGAATCGAGTTTGTAGTCCATATTTAGATAAGTTTGTTATCGTTTTCATTGATGATATTCTTATCTATTCCAAGAGTGAGCAAGAGCATGAGCAGCATTTAAGGTTGATATTAGAGTTGTTGAGAAAAGAACAGCTATATGCTAAATTTTCTAAATGTGCTTTCTGGTTGAAAGAAGTGCAATTTCTTGGCCACGTTGTTAGTAGCAAAGGAATTCAGGTTGATCCAGCAAAAATTGAAGCCATTGAAAAATGGGAGACTCCTAAGACACCAACGCAGATACGTCAATTTTTGGGTTTAGCCGGTTATTATAGAAGGTTTATTCAAGATTTTTCCCGAATAGCTAAGCCGTTGACAGCGTTAACGCAAAAAGGGAAGAAATATGAATGGACTTCTGAGCAGGAGAGTGCATTTCAATTACTAAAGAAGAAGTTAACTACGGCGCCTATTTTATCGTTACCAGAAGGGAACGATGATTTTGAAATATATTGTGACGCTTCGCGAAAAGGTTTTGGTTGCGTTCTTATGCAATGAAAGAAAGTTATTGCATACGCATCCCGACAATTGAAGATTCACGAGCGGAATTATACGACGCATGATCTAGAACTGGGAGCAGTCATGTTTGCATTGAAAATATGGAGACACTACTTGTATGGGGTTAAATGCACTGTGTTTACTGATCATAAAAGCCTTCAACATATTTTTGATCAGAAACAGCTGAACATGAGACAACGTAGGTGGGTCGAGTTAATAAACGACTATGATTGTGAAATTCGTTATCATCCCGGGAAGGCGAACGTGGTGGCCGATGCTTTAAGCAGAAAGGAACGAGAACCAATTCGAGTACGAGCGATGAACATAAAAATTTGCATGAATCTCAACTCACAAATCAAAGAAGTTCAACGAGAAGCACTTACTAAAGAAAATATAGGAAATGAAATAATGAAGAAGTATGAGAAGCAACTCGTTATGCGGGAAGATGGAATTCGATATTTTGCAAATCGTATTTGGGTACCGAAGTTGGGTGGATTAAGGAAGTTGATATTAAATGAGGCACATAAGACAAGATACTCGATACATCCTGGAGTTGGAAAGATGTACCAAGATCTTAAGACACATTATTGGTGGCCTAATTTAAAGACAGACGTTGCAACATATGTTGGGGAATGTTTAACTTGTTCCAAAGTCAAAGCTGAACACCAGAAGCCATCAGGGTTACTTCAACAACCAGAAATCCCAGAATGGATATGGGATGGTATTACCATGGATTTCATCACGAAGTTACCAAAGACTGCCTGGGGATACGACACCATTTGGGTGATTGTTGATCGTCTCACCAAGTCTGCACACTTCTTGCCTATAAAGGAAACGGATAGAATGGAGAAACTATTACGATTGTATATAAAGGAAGTTGTTTCAAGGCATGGAATACCTATTTCCATTATATCCGATCGTGATAGTAGATTTACATCAAAGTTCTGGCAATCATTACAGGAGGCCCTAGGAACTCGTTTGGATATGAGTACCGCGTATCATCCGCAAACCGACGGGCAGAGTGAAAGAACGATTCAGACTCTTGAAGACATGCTCAGGGCATGTGTGATCGATTTTGGAAACGGATGGGATAAATATCTACCATTAGCAGAATTCTCGTATAATAATAGTTATCATGCGAGCATTAAAGCTGCGCCATTCGAAGCATTGTACGGAAGGAAGTGTAGATCTCCTATTTGTTGGAATGAAGTAGGAGATCGACAATTAACTGGTCCCGAGATCATACACGAAACGACGGAGAAGATAGTACAAATCAAGGAGAGATTGAAAACAGCCCGTAGTCGCCAAAAGAGCTACGCCGATGTTCGAAGGAAACCATTAGAGTTTCAGATCGGTGACATGGTTATGTTAAAGGTGTCACCTTGGAAAGGTGTAATACATTTTGGAAAAAGGGGTAAACTAAACCCAAGGTATGTAGGCCCGTTCAAGATCATCGAACGCATTGGACCGGTAGCTTATCGACTCGAGTTACCGCAACAACTCGCCGGAGTACATAATACCTTTCACGTCTCAAACCTTAAGAAGTGTCTTGCAAAGGAAGACCTCACCATTCCTCTTGAAGAAATCCATGTCGACGAGAAACTACAATTCATCGAAGAACCAATCGAAATCATGGATCGTGAAGTTAAACGGCTTAAGCAGAGCAACATACCGATCGTTAAGGTTCGTTGGAATGCTCGAAGGGGTCCCGAGTTTACTTGGGAACGAGAGGATCAAATGAAACAAAAGTATCCACACTTGTTTCCCGATGACGCAAAATAGGTACAATTTTAAAATTTCGGGACGAAATTTATTTAACGGGTAGGTACTGTAATGACCCGCACTTTTTCGATCATTCTATACTTGTAAGATTAATATTTACATAAATTAAACCTTACCAACATGATAAGCAATCCAAATTGTTAAGATTTATGTTTTTGAAAAGAGTTTTACACAACGTTTGACCGTCTAGTTTGACCGATGATATCACGAACTATATAACATATGATAATTATACGTTTGTGTATATATATGTATATATACATATTTAACATGATCTAAGAATGTTTTAATATCTCATTTTGTATTAATAACAATAAGTTATATGTATATTTTGAAACTACTAACTTAAGTTTTCAAAACGATAACCATACGCAACGTTATTTGACTTAAATACTTATGACCTATAATGTTTATACATATATCGTATAAGTAATGAATTTAATCACTTTTAAGAACTTAAATACATAAAACCATATAAGTGTATTCACAAAAGATAGCTATATTTGAATCCTCATTCCATTTTTCACAAAATTTCTATACGTATATCTAGAGTATATGTACTCGTATCATACGCAGCTTCTAGATGTATTTACTATTGGTATATACCAATAAAAATCTGCTCCTTAGCAGCCTTAAATGATTAAGAAACATGTGGAACCAACCATTTGTCAAGTAGCATGAATTATTTAGCAAGAAAACAAAGTTAGGTATCTTTTTTTTCCTTTATAACCTAAAAACGTTTTTATGCATGCACACCATTTCTTCACCCCATTTTCTCATACTTACACTTCCATTTCTCTCTCAAAATACTCTTAACTTCATACTTGATCATCTCCAAGCATTTTCTCCATCATTTAGCTTCAAAAACAACACTTAAATCTCATAAGAAAACCTTACAAAAACACTTCAAGAAATCCTTCCAAGAACACAAACTTACTTCCAATCTTTCATCCAATTCCATCACCCTTTTGGTTCTAGGTTCTTACTCCTCTTTTACAGAAACCTTGTCCAAGGAACTTGAGGTAGTATCTATGTTCATAACCTTATTCGATTCATATATATATAGCTATCATATTTTGTGGTATACAATTTTAACAACAAGAACATAGTTTGAATGTTTTCAAACTTGTTTGCAAACTAAATAGATCCTTCTAACTTAACTTTTAAAATACTTCAAGACCTGTAATATAACTTAAATATATGCTAATTTAACAAGGTATAACTTGGTTTTTCAAAGAACACCTTAAAAACTGTTTTTACGACGTCGGAGTGTAACCGGAGGCTGTTTTGGGTTGGATAATTAAAAACCATCTTAAACTTTGAATTGAAGGTTTATGTTCTGGAAAAATGATTTTTACTATGAATATGGTAACACATAAAAATTTCATGATTTAATTCAAAGTATAAGTATTTTTAGAAAAATAATCATTTAAGGTTGCCTACATAAAGGAAAAGGTTTAACTTCATAAGTTTCACTAAAGTTTCACCTATGCCGTGTGATTTTGAATACAAACTAAGATATTTACAGTTCATAGTCTTAAAGAGGAACTCGATCCAAGGAGATGGCAAGTTGAATCAACGAAAACGGAGTTGTAACGAAGAAACTATGACCGAAACAAAATTGGCTATCCAAGACTAGTTTAACTTCGGGATTAATTGGAGAAAATTAAAATAAATCACATCTTTTTAAGATAACATGATATTTTATATATATGTACTCATAATTCAATTTTATATGGTTCAGGATCACCCGTAAACAACACGAGAAGATTAATCATAAGATCCCATGTTTGTACGCAACACGTCATTTGACAACACCGGTACTTTATGTACGCAACACGTCATTTGACAACACCGGTACCGTGGGTCAAGATTAATCTCGACCAATACATATACGTTGGGGGTTTTATTTATTTCGTTGGGGGTTTATTAAACATCTAAATATGAACCATTAAAATTGAATTACTAACAACGAACTGCTAACTACGGACTAAGGAATTATAAAAAGTATTAAAAGTATAACAAGAATATATATGTGACGTTGTTTAAAAAGAAAAGGTATTGATATATTATATATGGATAGGTTCGTGATATCAACCGGGAGACCAAGTCAAAATATATATATCTTCAAGACGAAAGTGAGTATATAGTCCCACTTTTAAACTCTAAATATTTCGGGATGAGAATACATGTATTTTATGTTTTACGTTATGGACACAAGTAACTGAAAAATATATATTCTACGTTGAGTTGTACCACTGGCATACTTCCCTGTAGCTTGGTAACTAATATTTACAGCGGTATTGTAAACGCGAATCCTGTTGATAGATCTATCGGGCTTGACAACCCCAACCGGACTGGACGACCAGTATTCAACGGTTGCACAGTACTTCGTTTCGTGACTACACTTGGTACAGTGTAGTAAGATTTCATATTAAAGGGAATATGCGACGTGATTAATTGTTAAGTATGGTTACCAAGTGCTCAACCACTTAGAATATTTTTATTAAACTGTTTATATACGAAATCTTGTGGTCTATATATATATTGCTGCCGGCACTAAACCTATATCTCACCAACTTTATGTTGACGTTTTAAACATGTTTATTCTCAGGTGATAATTAGAAGTTTCCGCTGCATTATGTTGAATTTGAGCAGGATCTTGCGTACGCATATTTGTGTCAAAAATAAGACTGCATATCCAAGAACTTGTGTTGTAAAATATGCTAGAAATCGTGTTGTTATCATCATTTGTAAAGTTTGTAAGTCGAAGATTATCACTAAACGATAATCATCTTTATTTCGTCCAAAGCTTGTATCAAAAATAAGAATCATGGTTTGTAATGTATAATATATGCAGTTTTTCTTTTAAAAATGTCGCATATAGAGGTCAATACCTCGCAATGAAATCATACGTTATCTAACACGTTCTTACGGTTAAGGACGGGTTATGACAACAAGCCCCATCCAAAGTACCGGATGCTTTAGTACTTCGAAATTTATATCATATCCGAAGGGTGTCCCGGAATGATGGGGATATTCTTATATATGCATCTTGTTAATGTCGGTTACCAGGTGTTCACCATATGAATGATTTTTATCTCTATGTATGGGATGTGTATTGAAATATGAAATCTTGTGGTCTATTATTATGATTTGATATATATAGGTTAAACCTATAACTCACCAACATTTTTGTTGATGTTTTAAGCATGTTTATTCTCAGGTGATTATTAAGAGCTTCCGCTGTCGCATACTTAAATAAGGACGAAATTTGGAGTCCATGCTTGTATGATATTGTGTAAAAACTGCATTCAAGAAACATATTTTGTTGTAACATATTTGTATTGTAAACCATTATGTAATGGTCGTGTGTAAACAGGATATTTTAGATTATCATTATTTGATAATCTACGTAAAGCTTTTTAAACCTTTATTGATGAAATAAAGGTTATGGTTTGTTTTAAAATGAATGCAGTCTTTGAAAAATGTCTCATATAGAGGTCAAAACCTCGCAACGAAATCAATTAATATGGAACGTTTTTAATCAATAAGAACGGGACATTTTACCATGCATAACCATATGTGTTATAAAATGCTTCAGCTGGGTTATAAGTAGGATACGGTGGTTGCATCTCTATAGACCAGGGAGGAAATATGGGTGTTGGAGTAGGAATATAGTTTCTACCTATATGTTGGCAATAAGCTATGATTTGGTTTTGATGAACTTGCCAATTTTCAAATGCTCGATGTCTAGCATTTTCGTACTCTTGTGAAGCTATAAACCTTTGCATTTGTGTCATTTCATTTCCCCCTCCCACATTACCTGGCTGTTGATTTCTCTCAACCTGTGGATGTCTACCATTATATCGTACTGCGGCGTTATTTCGCCTCTTCAAAACTTTAGCACCATGATATACATTTAAACCAATTGTATCGTGGGGTTCTGGTTCTTCGACTAATAATCCCCCCCGACTTATATCCACATTGAGATACTCAGCAATTAGTGTAATAAATATACCACCTCCTATTATACTGTGCGGTCTCATCCCCCTAACCATAGCTAATAAATAATAACCCACACAATAAGGTATACTTACAGCGCCTTGTGGGTCTCGAATACACATGTGGTAAAACAAATCCTGTTCATTTACCTTTTCCTTATTCTTACCTCGTTGTGTAATTGAGTTGGCTAAAAACCTATGGATTACTCTTAATTCAGCTTTATCTATATCCAAATAAGAGTAATTTCATCCTTTAAATCGGTGATGGCTAGTCATTTGACTCCATACACCATGCGTATCAAAATTTTCATCAATTTTCCTACCATTTAATATCAACCCTCTACAATCGGCAGATGCTAGCTCCTCAGGCGTATATATACGTAAGGCCTGAGCCATGTCTAGTAGAGACATGTGGCGCATCGAACCTCCTAACAAAAATCTAATAAAAGATCGATCGGTTAAACTAGCTACCCGATCATTTATTTCTATACTACACAATAATTCTTCACACCATACTTTATATACAGGTTTACGCATGTTGAATAATCGTACCCAATCGTTAAAAGTAGAATTACCATACCTCTGTGTAAGTAATTCTCTAATTGTCCCGGCCAATTCTACAGCTTCTAACAGTTCCCATTCTATTACCCTAGGTACTTCAACAGCTTTAGAATGAAGAGTATGCAAGCCCCTTTGGAATCTATCCAAAGTCTGTCAAATCTCAAGTTCGGGTGCAAATCTTCCAAGTGCATATCTGAAAATGTCATAACTGCATGAGGTATATCTTGTTTGTAATAGTTATCAACATCTTGTTGTTCCGTATTCTCATGAGGAGCATTGCGAGCTTGGGATGAAGATTCACCCCTTTCAGTCTGCAAAACACATCAAACACAATTTTTGTGCATCCAAATATGCATTAGTGTCAGCAAAATCATCAATCAAAATAATTACAATGACATGTTCAATTTATATCAAACTTATGCTCATTTTCATATTTTTATCAAATCTACACTTTTTCAAATAAGCATATACGAAAATGTTCACCAAGTTCATAAGCATTCAACTCAAATAACATGTCAAAATAATCATTATTAGCAATTAAACAAGTTTCAAATGGCATTATCTCTCAAAAATCAAGTTCATGAATTTTAGACTTGAAAAAGTCCACTTTAATTCTCAAAAATCATGTTTAGGCTCAAAGTTTGGATCATTTAACTACCTAAACATGTTACACTACTTAATTTAGCAATAATTCATGATAAAAATCGGCCATAACCTGTTTATATCAAAAAGCCCCAAATTTGCTGAAGAACACAATACCTAGATTACTCAAAATTTGAAGTTTAAGGCTTCTAATCATGTTAAATAGTATCAATCTAGGTTATACAAGCATAATACATAAACAATTTAAGCATAATTACACTAAAAAGTATCAAAATTGAATTGGGTATAAAATTGCTCAAGAACACTAATTTTCAGATTAAATGGTGTTTAGGTGTAGAAATTTACCGTTTTCCTTGAGTAATTCCTTGATAGCATCCTTCTCAACATGATTTTGTGAAAGATTTGATGAAAAATGGTGAAAATTTGCGAATTTCGTGTGTGTTTTTGGGTGTTTTTTGCAGTATTTTGTGGGTGTTTGGTTGGGGACTGATCTGTTCTTGCGTATATATTTTTTTCTGGAATTTTTATCCTCCGCGACTTGCGGTGATATTCCCCTTCAAACTCCGCGACTCGCGGAGTTTGTACTTTATTTTTTTTTATTATTTTTTTTATAAAAATCTTTAACTTATAAAACAATTAAGTAATTAATTTTAAAATTTTGTTTCCCTTGTTATTTAGGACGAGGTCGTTTCGGATCGATGTCCTAGTCCGTCCCTCGACAAAATTTTAAAATTTGTCTATTTAAAGCGCGGTTTTAAAAGCTTAGATTTTTGGGTTTTTTTTTAATGTTTTTGGCATACTTTAATTCAATAAGATTACAAATAATGATAATAAAAGTTCTCGTCCCTCCCTCGGGTAAAGCAATTTCGGTTTAAAGACCTAGTCTTCAACTTACGACGAATTTTAAAAATTATATTTTTAACTTAGCGACATAAAGTAAATTTTTGTTTTTAAATTCACACAACTTAAATTTAAAAATGCATAAAATTAAAAATTCACACCAAACTTAAATAAAAATTCATATTATAAATTCACACCAAGCTTATATTATATTTTTGTTTTTATACATACAAACTTATATTAATTATATTAATTTTTCAAATATTTATAATTTTAAATATATTGATTTAATTTAAACAAGTTTACAATATTATTTTAATATTAATTTTAAAAACAAAGTAAAAATAAAATTAAAAATCTTTTTGGCTTTTATCCCACTTTAATCAATCAAATATTATCAAAAATATGCGCCCCTCTTTTCAGTAAAGTAATTTCGGTTCCATGACCTAATTTAACTCATGACGAATTTTTGAAATATTTTGGGTTGATTGATTAAAGATATTTATACCTTAAGAATAAACGTTAAATTTCGCAGTGATGTAATAAATTTTTGTATGATATCAATAATTTCGGTCGACAAACCTAATTTTATTCAATACCAATTTAATACTTTATAGCGAACAAATTAGCGTTTATTATCAAAAGGTTAAAAATAAAAATAAAAAATAAAAATTGTACAGACTTACCTGTGAGATAATATTCTTAGTGATATGATCTAGCCCACTCATAAGATAGTCGATTTAATTGGTTTTCCATAGCTACATAGGCGTAACCTCGAGCATTCAGTGTTTTTTCTTCTAAACATATGAACGGTCCATCTCTGCATAAAGTAACAAATTCGGTGTTTGAATAAGTTTGATTATTTGAACATTTACCTCCATGTGACCATTTTCCGCATTTGTGACATCTTTCAAGGTGTCGTGCTCTTCTTTTCACTGCGAATTTTGATTTTCCTTTACCAAATTGTAACTTATTATCTTCGCATCTGGATTCTTTTCTTACTCCGTCCAATCTTTCTCTGATTACTGATACCAGTTCACTCGGAAGTATGTCATTATTACGTTTAGTAATTAAAGCGTGTAGCATTAGACCATGGTTTAGTTCACAGGAAGTCTTCATTTCGTAAAAACCTAAAAAAATAAAAATTCAGAATGGGGGGAGAAGACTAGTTCTTTAGGGTCTGCTAGGGAAAGACCATTCGGGTTCCATTTTCGAGAACTACACGAAAACAGAAAATATAACTCTAACAGAAATACATATTATCCTTTAAAAGACTTGATTCTCCCCACACTTAGTTAGCTGTGGTATCGAAATTGTGATTAACTTCGCTGTCAACTTCCATCGGACCATGTATGTAATGTTTAACTCTGTAACCATTAACCTTAAATTCAATCCCATTTGAATTTATTAATTCTATCGTTCCGTATGGGAAAACTCTTTTGACTATGAATGGTCCAGACCATCTTGATTTTAATTTTCCAGGAAATAGCTTGAATCGTGAATTGAAAAAAAGAACTCTATCTCCTTCTTTGAATTCTTTTGAACTTCTGATTCTTTTATCATGCCATTTCTTTGTTCTTTCCTTATAGATTAATGAATTTTCGTATGCTTCATGTCTTAATTCTTCTAATTCGTTTAATTGATTTAACCGTAGACGTCCAGCTTCATGTAAATCAAGATTACATGTCTTCAAAGCCCAAAATGCTTTGTGTTCAATTTCTAATGGAAGATGACATGCTTTTCCATAAACGAGTCTAAAAGGTGTGGTTCCAATTGGAGTTTTGTAGGCTGTTCTAAAAGCCCAGAGTGCATCCTCCAATTTAATGGACCATTCCTTCAGATTTGTTCCTACGGTTTTCTCTAGAATACGTTTTAAAGCTCGGTTGGTATTTTCAACTTGTCCACTAGTCTGTGGATGATAAGCGGTGGAGATTTTATGAGTTACTCCATATCTTTTGAGAACTTTTTCAAGTTGATTATTACAGAAATGAGTACCCCGATCACTTATTAAAGCTTTCGGTGTTCCAAACCTTGCAAAAAGACGTTTTAAAAAATTGACTACAACTCGTGCATCGTTAGTTGGGAGAGCTTGTGCTTCCGCCCATTTAGATACATAATCAATGGCTACGAGAATGTATAGATTATTATGAGATTTTGGAAATGGACCCATAAATTCAATACCTCAAATGTCAAATACTTCACATACTTGAATGACATTTTGTGGCATTTCATCACGTTGACTTATTTTTCCGGCCCTTTGACAAGCATCACAGGATTTGCAAAGAAGGTGTGCGTCTTTGTAAATTGTAGGCCAATAGAATCCAGCATCATAAACTTTTATTGCTGTTAGTTGAGGCCCATAATGCCCTCCTGTTGGTCCTGTGTGACAATGGTTTAAGATTTTACTAGCTTCATCTCCGAATACACATCGGCGTATTATTCCATCTGGACAACTTTTAAACAGATGTGGATCTTCCCAGAAATAGTGTTTTATATCACTAAAGAATTTCTTTCGTTTTTGGTACAATAATCCTTTTTCAAGGAATCCACAAACTAAGTAGTTTGCATAGTCTGCAAACCATGGAATTTCATTATAATCTATCTTCAATAGATATTCATTAGGAAAGTTGTCTTGTATGGCCGATTCATTTAGAACTTCTAATTCGGGATTTTCAAGACGAGAAAGATGATCAGCGACGAGATTTTCTGCTCCTCTTTTATCTCGGATTTCAATATCGAATTCTTGTAAGAGTAAGATCCAACGGATTAATCTTGGTTTAGCATCTTGTTTCAAAAATAGGTATCTAAGAGCAGAATGGTCGGTATAGACCACCGTTTTTGCTAGAACGAGATATGAACGAAATTTGTCAAAAGCAAAGACAATAGCAAGGAGTTCTTTTTCAGTAGTTGTGTAATTTGTTTGTGCTCCTTGTAACGTCTTACTAGCATAATATATAGGTTGAAATCGTTTTTCAATCCTTTGTCCTAAAACGGCTCCCATTGCAAAATCACTTGCATCGCACATAAGTTCGAATGGTAGATTCCAATTTGGTGTTATCATGATCGGCGCATTAGTGAGTTTCTCTTTAAGAATATTAAAAGATTTGATACATTCATCTGAAAAGATGAATGGAGCATCCTTTTCTAGGAGTTTATTCATAGGAGTGGCAATTTTAGAAAAATCTTTTATGAAACGTCGGTAAAAATCGGCATGCCCTAGAAAACTCCTAACTCCTCTAACATTGGTGGGATGTGGAAGTTTAGCAATTACATCTACTTTAGCTCTATCCACTTCAATTCCTTCCTTTGAAATTTTATGACCAAGAACGATGCCTTCTTTAACCATGAAATGGCATTTCTCCCAATTAAGTACTAGATTTGATTGTTCGCATCTAATAAGCATTCGTTCAAGATTAACTAAACATGATTCAAATGTATCACCGAAGACTGAAAAGTCAACCATTAAAACTTCCATGCATTCTTCTATCATGTCGTGAAAAATCGCCATCATGCACCTTTGAAAGGTTGCAGGGGCGTTGCAAAGTCCAAATGGCATGCGTTTGTAAGCAAAAGTACCATAAGGGCACGTGAATGTGGTTTTTTCTTGGTCTTCGGGTGCTATTGGAATTTGAAAATATCCGGAAAAACCATCTAGAAAACAATAGTAACTATTTCTGGCTAATCTTTCCAACATTTGATCAATGAAAGGTAAGGGAAAGTGATCTTTTCTGGTGGCGTCATTTAATTTTCTATAATCAATACACACACGCCATCCTGTTACAGTCCTAGTAGGAATAAGCTCATTTTTCTCATTTGTGATAACAGTCATGCCACCCTTCTTAGGCACGCATTGAACTGGGCTTACCCATGGACTATCAGAGATTGGATAAATTAAACCTGCATCAAGCAGTTTAATAATTTCTTTCTTAACTACATCTTGCATATTAGGATTTAGTCTTCGTTGGCGTTGCACATACGTTTTATGACCTTCTTCCATAAGGATTTTATGTGTGCAATACGAAGGACTTATTCCTTTAATATCATGAATCTTCCATGCAATGGCTGGTTTATGAGCTTTCAACACAGAAATGAGTTAAGATTTCTCATTTTTAGTAAGAGAAGACGATATTATTACAGGTAATTCAGATTCACCATGTAAATAAGCGTATTCTAAATGGTTTGGAAGTGGCTTTAACTCTAATGTCGGAGGTTCTTCTATCGATGATTTATATTGATATCTGTCTTCTTCTTTTAGCATTTGAATTTCTTCTGTTGTTGGTTCATATCTATTAGCCATTAGTGTAGCTAACATTTCAACTTCATCAATTGGTTCAGTTCCTTCTCCTAAAGAACATTCTACTGTTCCTTGTAATTCTGGAAATTCTTCTAACAATTCTGCATGTGAATCTATAGTTTGAATATAATAACATGTATCATCTGCAGATTGCGGTTGTTGCATTGCTCTATCAACTGAAAAGGTAACACTCTCTTCCTCTATACTTAGGGTCAGTTTCTTACCGAAACGTCTATCATTGCTTTAGACGTGTTTAAGAATGGTCTTCCTAATATGAAAGGAACTCGAGAATCTTCTTCCATGTCCAGAATAACAAAATCAGCTGGAAATACTAAAGTACCAACTTTAACTAGCATGTTCTCCATTATCCCTCTAGGATATTTTATTGATCGATCGGCTAGTTGTATACTTATTCTTGTTGGTTTCAATTCTCCAAGGTCCAGTTTAGCGTATAGTGAATACGGCATTAAATTTATACTAGCACCTAAGTCTGCCAATGCTTCTATTGAACTAAGACTACCCAGAAAACATGGAATTGTGAAACTTCCTGGATCAGATAATTTTTCTGGTATCTTATTCAACAGTACTGCAGAACAATTATCATTCATAGTAACAGCCGAGAGTTCTTCCATTTTCTTTCTATTTGAGATTAGATCTTTCAGAAATTTAGCATATCTAGGCATTCCTGAAATCACATCAATGAAAGGAAGATTTACATTTATCTGTTTAAACATATCCAAGAATTTGGATTGCTCGGCTTCAAGTCTCTCTTTTTTCATTTTACTCGGATAAGGAAGTGGTGGTTGGTATAGTTTAACATAAGGTTTAGCCTTAACTGTGTTATCTTCATTAACCTTTTCAACTACCGGTTCTTTTTCCTTATCTTGATCAGGTTGTGGTTCTTGTGGAGTAGGAATAGTTTCATCAGAAGTTACAGGTATTTCAGGTGGTTTAAGTGTTGTACCACTTCTTGTGGTAATGGCTTTAGTTGTTTCATTCCGGGGGTTAGCATTTGTATCACTAGGTAAACTTCCCAGTTTTCTTTCACCTATTAACCTTGCTAGGTTACTTACTTCTTGTTCTAAGTTTTGAATAGAAGCTTGTTGATTTCTAAATGCTTGAGCATTTTGTTCATTAGTTTGTTTCTGAGATGTGAAAAACTGCGTTTGAGTTTCAACTAGCTTCGTCATCATATCTTCTAAATTCGGCTTTTTATCATCGGTTTGTGGTGGTTTGTTTTAAAAATTAGGTCTTTGGTGGTTGTAAGTATTATTGGATACTTGTTGATTGCTAGGACCTTGTTGGTTGTTGTATGAAATATTTCGGTTATAATTCTGGTTTTGATTGTAAATCGGTCTTGGCGGTTGATAATTATTCTGATAATTATTTCCAGGCCTTTGGTTTATGTATGAAATATTCTCTCTTTGTTCCATTGTTAATTCAATACTGAGACAATCTTTTGTCAAATGTGGTCCTCCACACTGCTCACAACTAATTCGTATTGAGTGGATATCTTTAGTCATCTTTTCCATTCGTCTCTCGACAGCATCTATCTTTGCTGAAATGGAATCTAAGTCATGGCTAGAATCGGCTCTAGCTGCTTTAGATGATCTAACGATATCTTTTTCTTGGTGCCACTCATGTGAGTGGGAAGCAGTGTTATCAATAATTTTGTAAGCATCAGTTTCGGTTTTCTTCATAATAGAACCACCAGCTGCTATATCTATGTCTTTCCTTGTAGTGATGTCGCATCCTTGGTAGAATATTTGTACTATTTGACAGGTGTCTAAACCATGTTGCGGACATCCTCTTAATAACTTTCCAAATCTTGTCCACGCCTCATATAGAGTTTCATTCGGTTTCTGTGTGAACGTAACAATTTCTCCTTGAAGTCTTACCGCTTTAGATGCCGGAAAGAATTGTTTAAGAAAATTTTCAACTAAAACGTCCCATGTATCAATCGCCCCTTCAGGTAACGATTCCAACCAATCTTTGGCTTCTCCCTTTAAAGTCCAGGGAAATAACATGAGATATATCTGTTCATCCTCCACTTCTCTTATTTTAAATAGTGTGCAGATCCTATTAAAGGTACGAAGATGTTCGTTTGGATCTTCCTTCGGCGCACCACTAAATTGGCATTGATTAGTCACCATGTGTAGAATTTGTCCTTTGATTTCATAATCTGGCGCATTAATGTCAGGATGAGTAATTGCGTGACTTTGGCCAGTGCGTTTAGCTCTCATTCGGTCTTCCATACTTAAAGGTTCCGGATTCTCCATAATTGAATTTATTGAATCTGAATCACTAGAGGATTCTGATTTAATGGTTCGTTCCTCAACAATCTCTGTTTGAATGATTGGTGGTTCCGGAGGAAAAATTAATGGTTCAGGATCTATGAATCGTCCCTGAATATTCTCCGGATTCTCAATTGTGAGGTCGGGTTCAAAAAATGGATTATCGGAAATTTGAATTGGAGTACTTGGTTGACTGGATGACGATTCTAAAGGAAAATCAACGGCGGTAATATTTGCTAAATGTCTTGATCGAGTTACAGGTGGTGAACGTACAAAAGGTGGTGAACGTCTTGCTCGGTGCATTCACTGAATATCCTATTAGTTTTTAAAAGGAAAGAAAAATTATATAAGTTATCCAATTAATAGACTTTTCTGATTTTGCCCACGTTTCGAATAGCCAAAAGATGTAGCAGAGGGGCAGGATTCGTTTGGTCTCAATATAATTGAGGACTGTTTGGCTCCAATAACCCGGTCCACGTACAAATCCAACTATTACTACGAACCAGAAAATTTTGATGTCTATCAATTTAACCACTTAAAATAAATTTTCGTAATTTTAAGAAATTTAGATAAGAAATAGAATAAAAATATATGTCCTAAAACTAGAATGGCGAGAAATAAGAAAAAAAAAGAGCTAGTCGAAAAAGAAAAGATCGAAAAATAAAAGGCGTCAAAAAATAAGAAAGAAAAAGAGTGACTATAAAACTTAAAAACACTCGACTAACCCAACCTTATTACTATCACTAACTTAAAATTATAATCGCAAATTGAGATTACTAATTGGAGTGATAATTGATACATAGGTAAAAGGCGTCGAAAAATAAAAATAAGAAAGTAGCGCGTTAAAACTTAAAAAGGAACTAAAAACTAAAAATTAAAAGTTGCGTTTAAAAATATTAAAGCTTAAAAGTAAAACTATATCCCAAATGGCAATATCTTAAAAAGGTACTAAAACTTAGATAGGCGTCGCAAAATTCTAAAGCACCTAAATCTTAGTCTAAAGAAAAAGCACTTAAGAGATTTTACGGCAAAGCCTAAAAATCTAGAGGTAAAAATAAGCTACGGCAAAAATTATATTTAAAACTAAATACGAATGAAAAAATATAAAAATTACGCTAAAACAAATAAAAAGGAACAAAATATAAAAATATACTAAAATTTGTAAAAAGTACAATTTTTTTATAAAAATATTATTTTTATATTATTTATTTTATAAAACTATTAATTTTATAAATTAATTAAATTAATTAAACTAATTAAACTAAATATATAAATTAAATTTAAAAAACTAACTAAATAATAAATTAACAAAACCTAATTAGGGTTTAATTAAAAATTAATAATAATAATTACTCCGTAATGATGCTGTTAGGGTTTCTGTGTAACCCGTGTCAGACGGCTCCGCGAGTCGCGGTGCCACCTGGAAATAAACGCCGCGAGTCGTGGTGGATGAAAATTCTACTCAGGTGCAGGTTTTTGTTCGACATGTTTTTTTTATTTATATATATATTTTTTATTTTTCTGTTTTTAGTATTTATATAAAATATTTATATTAATTAAATAAAAACTTATGTTTTTTTTTCGGTTTTTTTAAAATTTTTTATATGTTTTAAATAAACACAAAATATTTAAATAAAACTTATATTTTTATAAAATAAAAATAAAGAAACTTTATAAAACTTAAATATTTAACAAACTCTTAAAAATATTTATTTTTTTGTTTTCTTTTTATGTTTTCGAATAATTAAAACGTATTTTTACAAAAACGTATTTTTATAAAAGTAAACTAAAAATAAAAATCCTTTTTTTTTTTATATTTAGCGTTGCGCTTCCGACTTTTAAGCTAGATTTTCCCCGGCAGCGGCGCCAAAAATACTTGATGTTAAAGCTAAGGGGTATAAAATACTATTAAATTTTACTAGGAAATACTATTAAATACGATACAATTTTACACAAGATATTTATTTATTTAGAGAATAGATATACTTAAACCTTGCTACAACAATTATAGGCAGTGTACCTAATCGTACAGTAGTGTAGTTTTTAGTAAGTCCGGTTCGTTCCACAGGAAAAAATCTTTAAACAAAGCTTAACGCTATATTAGTTTTATTTTACAAAAATACAAATATATATATAAGTAATATTATTATTATAAAGGGGGGTTTTTACCGTTTAATGACCGGTTTGTCGATTTTAAAACTTTAGTTGCAGTTAAAACCTAATGTAAAAATAAATACAACTTAATTTAAAGCGTAAAATAAATAATGATAATGAAATTGCGATAAATAAAAGTGCGATAAAATAAAATTGTGATAATTAAAAAGTACGATAATTAAAAGTGCAATTAAATACAATAACAATAAATAAAAGTGCGATAATTAGAAGTGCAATTAAATATAAAATAAAGGAAATTAAATATGAAATAAAAGAATTATGCTTATTTAAACTTCCGTAATCATGATGTTTGACGTGTTGATTTTAGTTTTATGCCCATGGGTTAATTGTCCTTTGTCCTGGATTATTTAATATGTCCGTCTGGTTTTTGTCCATAACAGTCCATCAGTCATAAATATAAAGTGCGAGTGTCCTCGTCAAATTATCCTTATACCCGAAGTTAAATATTCCAACTAATTGGGGACTTAAACTGTAACAAGGTTTTATTACTTTGTTTAATAATTACACCAGGATATCGACTGCGTGTAACCCAAGGTTTTAATACTTTGTTATCAATTATGCCAAGTGTCCTTGTACATAATTTCACCCCTGTTTTAATAATTCTAGTGACTATTAATCCATTCCCGTGTCCGGTTAAATGAACGATTATTCGTACATATAAATATCCCGACCATCGTGTCCGATTGAGTGTATATGGTTATTTATAGGGACGTCCAATTGTAAATCTTTATATTAAAATTAACAAACTATTATTTAGTTAAACAAATATAAAGCCCATTAATAGCCCATAGTCTAATTTCCACAAGTGTCGTTCTTTTGTCCAAACCTCAATTATGGTACAAAGCCCAATTACCCAATTTTAGTAATTAGCCCAACATCATGATTACTTCGCTTTAAATAAGCATAATAATAACTTAGCTACGAGACATTAAATTAAAAAGGTTGAACATAACTTACAATGATTAAAAATAGCGTAGCGTTACACGGACAGAATTTCGACTTACACCCTTACAACATTTGCTAACATACCCTTATTATTAGAATTAAAATTAAAATTAAAATTAAAATATAAATTATAAATATAAATATTACGTATAGATATAGAGAGGATGGATATATGATATCTAAAACTCGTCGAATTGCACTGGCTTTCATAGGGATTTTCAAAATTAGGGGCTCCGCGACTCGCGGCCCTTTCCTTCTTCAAACTCCGCAACTCGCGGAGTTCGATTTTACAGCTCACTCCATTTTGGAGCCTTTCTTGCCGACGGATTATTATATAAATATAATATATATATAATTTATATAATTAATTATATATTATATTATATTTATATACATAGTTAACTTGTAATTTTTAGTCCGTTGCGTCGAGCGTTGAGAGTTGACTCTGGTCCCGGTTCCGGATTTTCGAACGTCCTTGCATACAATTTAATATCTTGTACTTTGCGTTTTGAATCTTGTACTCTTGTAATTTTGAGACGTTTCTTATCAATAATTGGAACCTCTTTGATTGTATTTTGTACTTTTGAGCTTTTTGGTCGTTTGCGTCTTCAATTCGTTGAATCTGTCTTTTGTCTTCACCTTTTATTATTTAAACGAATATTACTTGTAAATAGGACAACTTCAACTAAAAGCTTGTCTTTCTTGAGGAAAGTAATGCTATGAAATATATGTTCGTTTTTAGTATTATCAGCATGTCACTAATATGGTAGTCAAAACATGATGGTTACGCAACCTCCTTTGGGAGCTTCATTGCCCAATATTCTCCCCCACTCTTGTCTATAGTGATAATGTTAGTGCAATTTATCATTTGTTCAATCGGGTTCAACTCTAATGAAGGGAACACATTGAATTTGACATTCATTTTGTTCAAGACATTGTTGCTACTAGTCACGTTTGCATTATTCACGTCCCATCACAACACCAGTATACAAATATCTTCACAAAGGGATTATCATCAACCCTTTTTGAAAATTTTTGTATCCCTTTGACTGTTCATTCCCTCCCCGCTTCAACTACAGGGATGTCAACAGATAATATGCATATTTTTTTAACAGCAGTTTGAGATCACCCAAGGAGACTAAATCACTCACGCGATCATCTCCCGCAGTTGCATAACTCGCCCTCAACTGTAGCCTTGGAGGAAATCCGGACCAATTCGAGGGCATGACCGGTAAAACCCCCTTTCCCTGCTACCCCCGCAACGCCATGTGCGAAGGCGACCTTAGGTGGATTTCAAGATTAAAGGGATATCATTGCGTGTAATGTTGCCACCCTAGGGAATCGAACTCTCGACCTCTAATAAAGAGATATGAGTCATTACCAGCGGACCAACAACGCAATGATAATAATATGCATATTCTATTACTTAGCCCATTGGACTTTAGATAGATTTATGGCTCGACCCATTTTAAATTTTATACAATGCTTTATAAGCTTTCATTTTTTTATGTTAATTATTTTGCAAAAATACAAACGACATATATCATTAATATATAGGTGAAGGAACCAAGAAGAATTACAAACTAGCGAAACCAAAAAAAGTTAATGTGGTATTGTAGAACTATGGATTTGGTCTGTTAACTTCATTGTAATCTCATATCTGAGGATTAGTGTTACAGAAGGTTCTTCACTAGCTAAATGCTGACATCAAAGATACCAATTTAAACCAAATGAATATATCAATGTATAAGTCTCCGTTAAAAAATAAGTTTTATGAAGTTACATTGGAGATGACTAATAATCTCCTAGTACTAGAATCATTTAAATATCCACTTTACTACATTTTTCCTATCTCTCAGTATGCAACTAACAATTTCATATTTTTAGGATGATGCAACACGAATGTAGATGGATTACCTTCTCCTTGTTTTCCCTTTTACATTCTTCGATAAGACCTTGCGGACATAGTTAACCCCCTTTCAGTCAATGTCATCGCCATCTTCATCATCTCCTTAAAGCTGTGCGGCTTCAACGTTCAAATCCACCTTTAAAGCCTCAACTGCAAAAAGCCAAACAAGAAAGAGTATGCCATTATAATAATAAAAAACCAGTCCCGAAGGTTATACTGTTACAGAGGCGGAGATAGGGGGATATTTAGGGATGCTTTGCATCCCCCAACTCTTCAAATAATCGAATTATATTGTGTTAAAAATTGTCTATTAATTGTCAACTAGGTTTCGAACCCTCGCTTCGCGTCGGGGATTCGGTTTTCAATGTCTTTTATTGAGTTTAGTTTGTAAAATTATTTCGTGGCTAACGGTGATGTCGTTGAAGTGCAACTCGAGTCGAACTAAAAGGTATAGCTCGTGAAAGATTTAAATGTTATGTTAAATTAACAATATATGTACATCTTCGCATTTCGCTATGGAATTGTCGACTTTTAATAAATTTAACACAAAATCAACGTGTATGAAAAGTACCCCAAATATTTAGCGTTTTTTAAAAAGCGTCCGTTTTGCGTATAGTTAGTGACATTGTGTTCCTAAAATTATTTCGAGTTTAACGATGGTGTCAGAAAAATTTAACTCGGTGCGTGCGAGAAGATTTGACCGGTTGAATATTTGGGGGAGTTTATTTAAGATTTTTTTTATGAAAATGGTCATTTGACACTTTACCCCCCTGTTTGGGGGGTCGATTTGAATTTTTTGAAAAAGCGTAGGGGTCTTTGTTGGTGAAACGAAATTTAAATAATTTCAAAAAAAGGCGAAAAGTCGGAATTACCCCTGATTACTATTCACTTCCACTATGTATTTTAGATATATAGATATAACTAGTTGTGGAGCCCTCGCTTCGCGCCGGGGGCTCCGTTTTGAATGCGAGTTAAAAAAAAAAAGTCTTGATCTATTTTGTAAAAAAGAATGTTTTTCGATATCTTTTGGTAGCATTGAAGGGTTGTTCCTTTTACGAAAGTTGCTTATTTTTATCGTTAGAGACAAAAAAAATAAAATAAAATAAAAAATGTAGCACAGTAGTAACGTGGTGGGTGTTATTATTCAGTATTTTTGGTGTTAGTGATGGGATAAATAATATTTTAGAATATAGGTATAAAATAGGGGGTTCGATTTGTATTTTAATCAAAGTTAGGGGGTTAGGTGTGTGAAAATTGAAAAATAGAATATAGATATAAAATGGAGGGTTCGATTTGTATTTTAATCAAAGTTAGGAAGTTAGGTGTGTGAAAAACGAAAAGTTAAATAGTACTATTCATAGCTAATAAGACAAATTTTGTCTATTAGTTATATTAGCAATAGTAATAGTAATAGTAATATCCCCTAAAAAAATATAAGCATCCCTTAAATAAAATTTACATAATTTTTTTCGTATGATTCAATTCTGGATTTTTATTCATTTAGTAACAAGGTCAAGGTCCAGTAGTAATAAATTATCAATACTCATTAACCTTTACTATACTAAAAGAAGAGCTGATTTACGTCGTTTGATAGCCCTTAACGACAAATTTTTAAATGTGATATTTGCACCGCGTTTTTTCCCACTGTTGAAAGTAATACTAAAAGAAGAGCTGATTTACGTCGTTTGATAGCCCTTAACGACAATTTTTTAAATGTGATATTTGCACCGCGTTTTTCCCCACTGTTGAAAGTAGCCCTGTACAATTTAATCATATAAAAGTTGAGTATGGCAGAAAACTATGTGAACTGGGAGTCAAGTTTTAAAGAAGAAGATGGTTTGGATGAAGTTGAAGGTATATTCTTTTTAGGGTTTATGCTTATTGTTGTATTTAGTGACCAACTTTAATCGCATCCATTTCTACAAGGTATACTCTTTTTAGGGTTTATGCTTATTGTTGCTCGGCTGAAGTTAATTCCGTCGTTATTGTAAGTATGGTTTAAATTATGTGATTTATTTTTTTTTATGTCGTTTATCGATTGTGTTTTGCTAGATGAAGTTGAGATTTTTAGGATTACATTAGGTTTGTATAATTTTTTTTAGGTTGTGTCTATTTTGGTTGCTCAAGTCGAAAGGTTTTTGCAAAAGCTGCTATCTTTGCTGTTTTTAAAATGTATTGATTATTTGAACTATTGCATGTTGTTTTTATAGATTTTATTTAATGTGTATGTTGTTGTTTATACTAATATATTTTTCTGTAATGGTGTTGGCTATGTGGCATGCGTTTGGTATTCACATTTTGTAATGCCATACTTCTTTCCTCATTGTGTTATTGGATTTGATATGGTGTGTGTATTGTGCAGGTGTTTGCTACCCGGGTGCTGTTTGTGTGTCTTTTATACATTGAAATGAATTCTAATAAAGGCAAAAAAGAACCAGTCAAAATTTAGAAGTTCCCTCTGTTGTTCATGTGGGTCACGAAGATCCGGTATCGGCTTTATTCACCCGTAAGCAGTCTCATAAGAGATAGTCCATTATAAATACTAATGATGATACTGAAGGTGATCTAGAAAGTTCATGTTCAGCTGCGGTAACCACTGTTTCTGTTGGGACCACTAATGCGAGCGCTATTCGATTTCGTACACGAGTACTTTTTTGGTTAAGGTTTTGAAGCGAATTATGTTGTTGAATTGTATCTATCTATTGTGAGTAGATCTTTACAGTAGTCAATTGCTGATGAAAGTTATATAATTATATGTGTCTTCTCAGTGTTCAAATACCAGTGTTCAAGAGTTGGCACCAGTCGTAATGGAGAAGAAAGGTGTTCCAGATATCATTGGTAATCATACATTTTTTTAAACTTACTTCCTGCGTTTCAGATCAATTGATTCCTGCTGTTGTTTCCATTCATCTGAATGTTACTTTATTTGCTGTGAATCTCATCTTCGTACGTAATTTGTGCAACATTTTGGGTTGTTTGTTTCCGATTTTCGTCATTATTCGATTGTAACTTCCTTCATCTGACAGTAAACGTATTCACAAACCTTAGGAGCTGAAGGCTAATGTTGTTATATCTATAGGTTTATACATCGTTAATTTGTTCCCGGTTATTTGGATACATCCTCATTTTAACCTACCCATTAAAATATAATGATATGGTATTGGTGAGTTGTAGTGTTGGGTTTTCAGTCTAATTTTTTTGTCGTTATAGCGTTGGTGGGTTATGTGAGCAAAGTACTCGAAGTCAGCATGTAGCTCTTCTACCTTTCACGTGTCTGCCGTTTATGAGGATTGTATGTTGACGTTTATTGGACCTTCTAATTGTGTAGGTATGTTTACAAAGTTGTCACATATTCCTTCTGTCAGACTAGATATGATTGCTTTTTTCTATATTAACTGTTTTTTGGTTGATATACGTGGTCTGCAGCTGGTGTTTCACCTGCTTTTGATCTGCAGCTTTTGTTATCTGCTACGCTCACAAGGCAAGGTATGTTTGTTGTCTGTCTCTGAATTGATGGTCATGTGTTCCTATAGTAATGCAGATTCTATTTTTTGAATGACGTTTGTGACATGTTTATTTTACTTGCGTGCACGATAATACGTAACATTTACTATCTTAGTAAATTACATGGAACATGTGAACTGATTACAGCTGATTACCTGCACATGTTTCACTTTATAAGCAGATCTGAAAATCGAGAACTACATAGCCATTATGTGATTCCTTTATATGTATTCTTTGTCATACTATCAAGTACACATTTATAATTGCTATCTAATTGTTTTGAGGTGCTAATTAGTTTCATTTAACATACTGATAGTCTGTTACTAAAATGACATCTAAAACAATATATGCTACAGAGTACTTGATATGAAAAACAGAATCAGTATATGCCCTTTGTCTTCCATCATCGGTACAAACACAGTCCAACACTCCAACGACTAATAACATTATGAAACAAATTAGCGAAACCACAAACGAAGACCAAAATGACCGAGGATCAATCAACATCATCGATTACGGTTTTTGTTTTAATTTGCTACCATGGTTTAGTTTTGATATTTGTAGCTTTTGGATTTGTTTGTGCTCATATTTGCAGACCCATGCATTTTACACATCAAACACAAGCTCTATCAACATCCACGAAACCAGTTCCACCGACACCAAAAAAAGAAGAAGCACAAACAAGCAACACCGGCACAAAACGAATACTATTTCCCAACAATGCACAACAAACAAAGAAGAAAAAGGAATAGAAACCGCACAATTACAAAACACCAGCTCTTTTGTCTATCTATCTTATACATATCTTATAATTTATGTAATCTATGCAGACTACCACTCCGTTTATTATGTAATGTACCTACAAAAACAAATCGTAGCTATTTTGCTTCTCTAAATACATATTGCCACGTTAAATATGAATTTGTTGTTGGAAAACCGTGTGTACTTTTAACAATTAAGATTAACGCAGCGGATAGTTAAAATAATAATCTTTTATTATTTGTGAACAAAATTTTACAAGATTAAATATTCACTTATTTAGTGAAACATGCACACGATTAATCTTTCCCAATGATCCAGTTACACCATAATAATTGTCATGAATATAAAATAAAAGAGGAGTTAACGATATACCTTTCTTGGAGAAATTGATGAGACGGAGAGAAACTTACGATCAAAAGTATGATCGTCTCTTTGGATAGTCCACACTACACTTCAAACAATGCCAATAGATGCTAGTCCAAACCCAAGTAACTAATTAATATAATCAAATTATATTAATCAAATAGAATAGATAAATAATACTCCCGTATAGTAATCTAAAGAAAATAGAAGTGTTTGATTCTTTTTCATTCGTCTGCCTTACCCTTCCAAAAAACCAATCAATGCTTATATTTATAATATATGTGTAAAAGTAAACATTGAATTGTGAAGTCCGTGAAACAAAACGCGTACAAAGTTATTTTGTTTCTATCTATATTTAGATTCCCAAAATCTATATTTCGTTTGATTTTATTTTAAAAAGTCGTATTTCTCAAATACTTTAGGGGTATGTTATGTAACTTATAATTAATAATTTCTATCATGTCGCTTTCATGTGAATAGTAAATTAATTAATTTCGTTTCATTTACTATTCATATGAATAGTAAATGAATTAATTTCGATTTACTATTTTGTTACTTGAGTAATATATATACATCATATATATATTTTATTTGACGTCTCGGTATTTGAGCTCATATAGTTATATGTTGTACCTTGCACATTAATCCTATAGACTCCCACTTGTGCATGACACAACACTAAGTAACTATACAAACAATGGTAAGCGTCTAGCAACACGTCATTATCCCCAAATTCATGTGAGGGTAGTTTCTCGAAACTATTTTTGGTAAGTTTTAAACGTCATTCGTCCTTTTGTTTCAGATACTTTAGTTAAACTTGAGATATGGATCATCGGTTATTCTCATTTGTTTAACAATTTTGTTTCTCGATCTTGAAACTGAATTAGATCACCAAATTAATTAAATATCATCTTAATTACATCTTGGTGCGGCCACACAAATATCTTATTTATTCATCGAGGAGCTCAAAAAGTATCTAACTCCAAACATTTTAGAGGAACAAATCCTATATTGCATACACGTGTCTATCACGAGCTTTACATTATACCCAATAATGGCCTTTATAACAGCCTTATTCAGGACAGCGTTTAACCATATCAAAATACAATGCTACACTCATCAAGACGGGCGTGCATCTCAAGTCTAAGGACAAAAACATAATCACTAAAAGATTTACTACTGACTACGATCCATGTAGTGACATCTCATGGTTGGGTCATTCCAATATTCATCATCAATGAATACATATGAATTTTGATCTCAACAAGTTAACTATTCATCATCAATGAATATAACCAAAATTTCACATTAATCTTAATTCATGTTATTCCCATAACATGACCGATTATGGAGATTTTGAATAATCAACAATTATTCATGGATTAAACATGCTAATATAGAACACAGTGATATAAATGAAAACGATCATACCAACTATATATCAATTCATTAATATAAAACTGCTTAATGTTCCAAAAATATCCAAATATTAAATTACAAATGAAAAAGATCATCAGCATAACGAATGATCATCATGCTTGTTGTGCATCATGGGCTTCGTGAACGGGTCAGCCACATTATCATTTGTATGAACCTTTAAGAATACTAATATCATTCCTCTTAATGACTTAATGAAATGTAGTCAAACTTTTGAAGAATGTGCCAGATACTTAAATGTACATGTGATTCTTTCAAAAGTATATTAACACTCGAACTATCACAGTACATATTGAAAGATTAAATTTTGTGTACTACTCTGAGTATAACAACAAACTTCCTTATCCAGACAGCTTTCTGATCAGCTTCTCAGTCAACAATGTATTCTGCTTTTGTTGTAGATTGTTCAATAGTGCTCTGCCTAGAGCTCTTCCAATCAACTGTATTGCCCATCATGGCAAAGAAACAACGTGACTAGATCGAGAATCATCTTGATCAGTTTGGAAACTAGAATCAGTATAAAACTTAATACTTAACTCTTCTTTCAAACCACCATAAACCAAGAACATATCATTAGTACTCTACAAATACTAAAGAATATTCTTAACAACAATCCAATATACTTCATCTGGATTATGTTGACAATGACTCGTCAAACTCAAAACTAATGAAACATCGAGCATAGTACATATCATGGCATACATAATGGATCATATAGCCGAAGCATATGTGATACATTTTATTTGTCTCATCTCATCTGCTATGATAGGACTTTTGAGACTTTCTCACGGTTATGCCCTTTTGCATTGGCAAAGCTCCATGCTTGGAGTTTTGCATGCTAAATCTCTGCAAGATAATGTATGTACTTTGATTCAAACCAATAAGCCAATTGGATCTATTGTATAGATCCTCATTCCAATAATATAAGTAGCTTCGTCAAGATCCTTTATGGAAATACATTTTTCAAGCCAAGACTTGACATCTTGGAAGTTGGAATGTTATTTTTAATAAGTAATATGTCATCAACATATAAGATCAAGAAGACTACTTTGCTCCCACTAGCTCTAATGTAAACTCAAGGCTTATCTTGGTTTTGAGAAAAATTAAACACTTTGATTTTCTCATTAAACTTAAGATTCTAGCTCCTATATGCTTTCTTTAATCCATAAATGGATTTTAGAAGCTTGCATACTTTATTAGGATGCTTAGGATTCATAAACCCTTCCGGCTGAACCATATATATGTCCTCGCTTAGGTCGCCATTTAGAAAAGCGGTTTTGACATCCATTAGCCATATTTTATTATCATGAAAAGTAATCATGGCAATAAGTATCCTAATTGTTTTAAGGCTCGCGACTGGTGAAAAACTTTCATCATAACCTTTTGTCACCAATCGAACTTTAAAAGTGTTTACATCACCGTCCATATCAGTCTTCCTTTGAAGACCCATTTTTACCTCATTGTTTTACAATTGGGTAGAAGATCAATCAAGTCTCATACTTGATTATCCTTCATAGACTGCATATCTGTATTCATAGAATCTAGTCATTTTCAGATTCAGGATCTAATATGGCCTCACGCAGCTAGAGGGTTCATCATAATCCCTTAGTTGAGGTTTATTTGAATTAATCAGATAATTGAACCTCATAAGCGGATGAGTTCTACTAGATCTATAAAGTGCAGGTGTAACACGTTCTGGCTCACCAACAGTGTGCTCAGTTTCAACGTGTGGATTGCTAGTGCTTACTGAAGGTATGTTACTTTAAAGTACTTGAATTTCTTTAAGATCTACTTTACTCCCACTGACTTCTTGTAAGAGAAGATCTCTTTCCAGGAATTCAGCAGACCGAGCAGAAAACACGTTGTCTTCAGCTTGGTAGTAAAAGTAGTAACCCATTGTTTCCTTTATGTATCGTACAAAGTAACATTAGATAGTTCTGGGTTCTAATTTGTTTGAAGTGTCATGCATCACGTACGCTTTACAACCCCAGACTTTCAGATAAGACAACTTGGGATTCTTTCCATGCCATAACTCATATGGTGTCTTTTCTACCTTCATAGTTGGAATCACATTGAGTATGCCTACAGCAAACTCTCATGCATATCCCTAAAAGACGGTAGTAGAGAAATCAGACTCATCATAAATCAAACTATAACAAGTAAAGTTCGATTCCTCTTACACAGACACACCATTGTGTTATGTTATGTAAGGTAGAGTGAACTATGAGACAATCCCACAATTCTTTAGGTGGTCCAAAAAACTCTTGACTCATAAACTTACTTACTCCATTGGAGCGAAGTGCTTTAATGGTCTTTCCAAGCTGATTATCTACTTTATTTTGGAATACTTTTGAATGTTAAAATAACTTTATGTTTATGTTTCAGCAAGTGAACATAATCATAGCTACTGTACTCATTAGTAAATGTAATGAAGTAAAATTAACTAAATCTATGCATTGTTCTTAAAGGGCTACATACAACAGTATGTATTAGTCCTAAAAGATTTTTAGCTCTTTTACCTAAATCGGAGAAAGAAGCATTTGTCATCTTTTCACATAAACATGACTCGCATACACCAAATGACTCATAGTCTATTGATTCTAAAAGTCCATTAGATTGGAGTTTTGAAATGCATTGTTTGTTTATATGACCAATATGACAATGTCATAGATAGGTCTTATTCAAGTCTTGCTTGAAGACTTTGACGATGTAGGTATACACAGAATTCTCATTTGAAATTACACTATGTATATCAATTTCAAAAATACCATCACGTGGAAAGGTATTAAGATAAACATATTATCCTTAGAAACTAAATACCTAAGTGTGTAAATGCAAGTTCAATACTAACATCTTTCAAACTATGTCGCTCGCAGTATTGAGAGCATAATGTTATTGTTCCAACAAAACAATAATACCACTTAGAGAAGTAAGTTCAGAGGTACCAATAGCTTTAGCAAAAGCTTGATCCCCTTTGCCTACTTGCAAATCCAGTGTGTCTTTCTTCAGTCTATTACTTCTTCTCATTCCCTTCATATTGTTACAGGTGTGAAAGCCACAACCAGTTAACAAAGATTTATGAATCACTAGAAGAAGTATATAACTATATATGGAATATACCTGATTTGCTAGTCTCACTAGCGTTGCCTTTTCTCAGCTCAGATTGGAAGATAGGACAACTTCCTTCTCCAATTGCCAACCTTTCCACAATGGAAATATTCGGCGTCTTTTGTTGGGCTTTCCTTCTTGGAAGGTGGAATATTTTTTCTAGCAAATGATTTATCATTTTCCTTCCACAAAGTATTCAGCTTATTCTTTTTCCCCCTTCAATCCTATTTCTTCCTGATCATCGAACAACATTCGTTAATCATTTTGCTGAGCAGCAGCAACTGCCACAACAGGGAGAAAGGATATGGGTTCTAAACTTTATTCAACTTTCAATTATGCTTGAGAACAATTCTCAGGTTGCAGTGCCAGTCTAGGAAGTTTGAACATTGAGTTTATCCTTCTCCAACAAAGAAGGAAGTGTGTTTTAGTTTACGTTTTGATTATTTGACATCTACAACAGATATAATATTCAATTTAGTATTTTCGATATTGAGCTTTAATAAATTAACTACCCAAGTTTTTATAATATTTTTAAAAAACAATTAATTTACGAAAGCCTAAGATCCACATAGAGGTTCCATAGCCACATCTGTTGATCAGCTAGCAGTTATGGAGTCTACTGGTAGGTAGCGGGTACCAATTGCATTACAAGTACAACTCTTAGATCTTTATGGGACTTAGAGATATATGTAGTCCAACAAACCACTATTATCTAATGGCATGTTTGTCCCATCATTGCCTCGAACTCAGGTCTCACCGTGAATACGATTAAGTAGTCCAATTTGGAAACAGTGGAAATTCACGCTAGTCTCACTAGATCGAAAAATCCACCTCGTGGCTATAATTCAGCCTAGTCTCACTAGATCATAAAAATAACGAGGAGTGTTTGCAAGCTCATTGGATGGCATGACTTAAATTTGACGGGTATTTTGGAAAAGTTTGTGTCAACGAATAATGCATGCACACAATATGTAGTGACCCGAACTTTTCTATGTTTATATATATATATATATATTAAATAAAATTGATATTTACATGATTAAGTGTTTCCAACATGTTAAGCAATCAAACTTGTTAAGACTTGATTAATTGAAATAGGTTTCATATAGACAATTGACCACCCAAGTTGACCGGTGATTCACGAACGTTAAAACTTGTAAAAACTATATGATGTCATATATATATATATATATATATATATATATATATATATATATATATATATATATATATATATATATATATATATATGATATTATGATAAGTAAACATATCATTAAGTATATTAACAATGAACTACATATGTAAAAACAAGACTACTAACTTAATGATTTCGAAACGAGACATATATGTAACGATTATCGTTGTAACAACATTTAACTATATATATATATATATATATATATATATATATATATATATATATATATATATATATATATATATATATATATATATATATATCATACTATGATATATTAATATATCATAATACCTTGATAATGTAATAATTTAACAGCTCTTTATATATAATAAACAATGGGTTAACAACATTTAAAAAGATCGTTAACCTAAAGGTTTCAAAACAACACTTACATGTAACGACTAACGATGACTTAACGACTCAGTTAAAATGTATATACATGTAGTGTTTTAATATGTATTCATACACTTTTGAAAGACTTCAAGAGACTTATCAAAGTACTTCTACTTAAAAAAATGCTTACGATTACATCCTCATTCATTTTCATCAACAATTTTACTCGTATGCACTCGTATTTGTACTCGTACAATACACAGCTTCTAAATGTATTTACTATTGGTATATACACTCCAATGATCAGCTCTTAGCAGTCCATGTGAGTCACCTAACCATGTGGGAACCGTCATTTAACATCTATCATGAAATATCTCACAAAATTACAAACTAATGGAGCTTATATGGAGACTAACATTCACGTGAAGTATGGTGTACACAAACACTTTCATTTTGCAACTTACATGCATCAAACTACCCTCTCTCAAGTGTTCTTCCATTGTTCTAAGTGTTCTTCATCATATTCATCAAAATCTAGCTCAATCTAGTTCATAAATCCATACATAAACCAAGATACAAAACAACTACTCAAGAACACACCAACAACACTTCCAAGTTTGCTAGCTTACTTCCAATCTTGCAAATCCACTTTGAGTGATCATCCAACCTCAAGAAATCTTTCTTATTTACAGTAAGATATATTTCTAATACAAGGTATTACTCATATTCAAACTTTGATTCAATTTTTATAACTTTAACAATCTTATTTCGAGTGGAAATCTTACTTGAACTTGTTTTCGTGTCATGATTCTACTTCAAGAACTTTCAAGCCATTCAAGGACCCTTTGAAGCTAGATCTATTTTTCTCATTTCCAGTAGGTTTATCCACAAAACCTGAGGTAGTAATGATGTTCATAACATCATTCGATTCATATATATAAAACTACCTTATTCGAAGGTTTAAACTTGTAATCACTAGAACATAGTTTAGTTAATTCTAAACTTGTTCGTAAACAAAAGGTAATCCTTCTAACTTGACTTTTAAAATCAACTAAACACATGTTCTATATCTATATGATATGCTAACTTAATGATTTAAAACCTGAAAACACGAAAAACACTGTAAAACCGGATATACGCCGTCGTAGTAACACCGCGGGCTGTTTTGGGTTAGTTAATTAAAAACTATGATAAACTTTGATATAAAAGTTGTTCTTCTGGGAAAATGATTTTTCTTATGAACATGAAACTATATCCAAAAATTATGGTTAAACTCAAAGTGGAAGTATGTTTTCCAAAATGGTCATCTAGACGTCGTTCTTTCGACTAAATGACTACCTTTACAAAAACGACTTGTAATCTGTATTTTTGACTATAAACTTATACTTTTTCTGTTTAGATTCATAAACTTAAGTTCAATATGAAACCATAGCAACTTGAATCACTCAAAACGGATTTAAAACGAAGAAGTTATGGGTAAAACAAGATTGGATAATTTTGCTTGTTGTAGCTACGTGAAAATTGGTAACAAATCTATATTAATCATATCCTAGCTAACTCATATTATATTATACATGTATTCTAATATATTATGTAATCTTGGGAAACCATAGACACGTATGCAACCATAGACACTCTATATGCAGTAATGTTGGAGTTAGCTATACAGGGTTGAGGTTGATTCTAAAAATATATATACTTTGAGTTGTGATCTAGCCTGAGACATGTATACACTGGGTCGTGGATTGATTCAAGATAATATATATAAATTTATTTCTGTACATCTAATTGTGGACAACTAGTTGTAGGTTAGTAACGAGGACAGCTGACTAAATATACTTAAAACATTAAAACATATTAAATGTTGTAAATATATTTTGAACATACTTTGATATATATATATATATATATATATATATATATATATATATATATATATATATATATATATATATATATATATACATATTTGTTATAGGTTTGTGAATCAACCAGTGGCCAAGTCTTACTTTCCGACGAAGTAAAAATCTGTGAAAGTGAGTTATAGTCCCACTTTTAAAATCTAATATTTTGGGATGAGAATACATGCAATTTTATAAATGTTTTACGAAATAGACACAAGTAAATGAAACTACATTATATGAGTGAATGATCGAAGCCGAATATGCCCCTTTTAGCTTGGTAGCCTAAGAATTAGGGAACTGGCCCCTAATTGACGCGAATCCTAAAGATAGATCTATCGGGCCCAACAAGCCCATTCTGGAATTTGGAATGCTTTAGTACTTCGAAATTATCATGTCCGATGGGTGTCCCGGAATGATGGGGATATTCTATATGCATCTTGTTAATGTCGGTTATCAGGTGTTCACCATATGAATGATTTTTATCTCTATGTATGGGATGTATATTGAAATATGAAATCTTGTGGTCTATTATTACGATTTGATAAATATATAGGTTAAACCTATAACTCACCAACATTTTTGTTGACGTTTAAAGCATGTTTATTCTCAGGTGATTATTAAGAGCTTCCGCTGTTGCTTGCTAAAATATGGACAAGATTTGGTGTCAACATATTTGTATAATATTGTTTAAAATTGCATTCGAGATTTACTTTGTTGTAACATATTAATATTGTAAACCAATATGTATTGGTAGTGTGTAAGTGTGATATTTTTTAGATTATCATTTCTGGATAATCTAGGTGGTGTCCTTACTTTGTCGATAAAATAAAGGTTATGGTTTGTTTTTAAAAAACGAATGCAGTCTTTGAAAAATGTCTCATATAGAGGTCAAAACCTCGCAACGAAATCAATTAATATGGAACGTTTATAATTAATATGAACGGGACATTTCACAATATTCGTTACACATTTTGTTAAAAAACATTTTAACCAATTATATATATGTCAATCGTGTTTATGCGTCTAGTTTGTTATTTTATTTTATATATAAAAATAACAAATACACATTGTTTATCGTTTTAAAACAGTTTTAAAAGATGTCGCCCATATATATTTTTTGACTTTCAAAATCATTTTAACATTAAACTCGTTAGAGTTTAACTTATTTTAAAATCATCAATTTTAATCTTTGAAACTCGTTTAGAGTTTTATTTATTGTTTCCATCAAAAAACATATGTAATCCAAGTCTCAAAATTATTTAACTTTAAACTCGTTAGAGTTTAACTTTTTAAAATCATCAATTTTAATATTTGAAACTCGTTACCGGTTTTATTTAATGTTTTCATCAAAAACATTTAACACATATTATAATCAACAATTAAATATAAATGCGTAAAATAAAACACAATCATGCATCACACACACATAGCCTAGCCCAAAAATCCTATGCTTGATCTCATGAGCCGACATGGGATCAAGAGGTCAAACTAAGGGTAATATCGTAGCTCCCACTTAATTCAAGAATCAAGTGAAAACTTGACAAACGTCATCGTTGTCAAATTGACATGTTCGCCATCGTCTAAGTCAAACTCCACGTTGCATCTTTATCTTTAATCTTCATCTTATTACATTTATTTAAAATTGTAAAATATAACTAATCTAATACATTTACAATTTAGAATAAACTTAAATATAATACTATGAAAATGAAAAATAAATATAATACAACTTTGGCTTAAAAATTGCCTTTCTAATAAAATAAATAATCAACATGATATAATATTGCCGTAATCAACAATCACAATAATCATACATAGGTCGGGGCATTATGGGCTACGTGTGCAATCACAATTTTAATAACTACATTATTAAAACCTACATATGGCTTGTCCATGGTTACAATGCATGTGTACAACCATGGAATAGAACAATCGACAATTATAATAAATATTCAAGCCATAACAATTAAATCTACAATTTAAAATAGTGATATTCTTTCAATTATATTTGTGCGTCATGAGGTTAAGTCTAGATCAACCGAGTTGACTTTAAAAACCAAAAAGGTTTCAACTTTCACCAATATACCCCAAAGATAAATCTAAAGAATAGTCACACGGCAATTAAGATGGTGTAAAAGCGGCTCGGATACCACTGTTGAAAAACCGTGTGTACTTTTAACAATTTAGATTAACGCAGCGGATAGTTAAAATAATAATCTTTTATTATTTGTGAACAAAATTTTACAAGATTAAATATTCACTTATTTAATGAAACATGCACACGATTAATCTTTTCCAATGATCCAGTTACACCATAATAATTGTCATGAATATAAAATAAAAGAGGAGTTAACGATATACCTTTCTTGGAGAAATTGATGAGACGGAGAGAAACTTACGATCAAAAGTATGATTGTCTCTTTGGAAAGTCCACACTACACTTCACACAATGCCAATGGATGCTAGTCCAAACCCAAGTAACTAATTAATATAATCAAATTATATTAATCAAATAGAATAGATAAATAATACTCTCGTATAGTAATCTAAAGAAAATAGAAGTGTTTGATTCTTTTTCATTCGTCTGCCTTACCCTTCCAAAAAACCAATCAATGCTTATATTTATAATATATGTGTAAAAGTAAACATTGAATTGTGAAGTCCGTGAAACAAAATGCGTACAAAGTTATTTTGTTTCTATCTATATTTAGATTCCCAAAATCTATATTTCGTTTGATTTTATTTTAAAAAGTCGTATTTCTCAAATACTTTAGGGGTATGTTATGTAACTTATAATTAATAATTTCTATCATGTCGTTTTCATGTGAATAGTAAATTAATTAATTTCGTTTCATTTACTATTCATATGAATAGTAAATGAATTAATTTCGATTTACTATTTTGTTATTTGAGTAATATATATACATCATATATATATTTTATTTGACGTCTCGGTGTATATGTGTGTGACTCCGAAGGCTCAAATGAAGTTGGACATATAGTTATATGTTGTACCTTGCACATTAATCCTACATTTGTAACCCGAAAGCTCCCGTCGCATCGCGCGGGCCGGTTCGGATCTTGTTCTCTATAAAATTTAAGTTTGGGCCTATACCCTAAATTTTAAACAAAAAATAAGGTTAGGACAATTGATAACAACTAAGGTCTCTATTAGGTATAGATAAAAAGTATATGTGAATTTACTCCACTGCTCATCACCATAGTCACTCGTTGCCATCATCTGCTTGTGTTCTTGTAAGTTTTTTATTCTTACTTTTTTCATTTTTTTTATTTGTGTGGTTAATTGATATTCTTTAAATTAATGATACGGAGTAGTTTACAGAGATTTTTTCAAGCAATTTTGTCATTTAGAAATGAACTAGTCCGGGTCCGGCCCGCGCGATGCGGCGGGGACTTTCGGCCTGCGTATTCATATTTAACGTAGCTTTATGTAATTACGGAAGGGAAAACGGCCCATGTGTTAAGCGTCGTTGTTGGTGTTGTCGTCTTTACTATTTTTTAAAATATGTCCGGTTCGAACGTAGTTAGTTTCGTTTTGTTGATAAAATTATTTCGAGTCTGACTGTGATAGCGAAAAAAATATAACTCGGGGCGAGCAGAAAAATATGGGTTGTCGTTGTTTTTAGTGTCTTTTTAAAAAGTGTACGTTTCAAACTTACTTTTTATCATTTTGTTCATAAAATTATTTCGAGTATGACGCTCATGTCGAAAAAATTTAACTCGCGGCGAGCGAAAAGATACGGTCTGTCGTTATGTTTAGCATTTTTTGAGAAGTGTCCGTTTTGCATATTTTTAGTCCCGTTGGGTTCGTAAAATTTTTTCGAGTTGAACGGTGGTCTCGGAAAAATTTAACTCGCACCGAGCGAGAAGATATGACCCGTTATAAATTCAGGTGGAATTAGTTTCTTTTATTTTAAGAAATGCCTTAGTGTATAAAAGGTTTTCCTTTGATAGGTGGGTTATATCACATTGGGGAGACTGTAAGTTACGCCGTGTTTTCTTTAAAGCGTTAAATGCGGGGAACCCAAATGCAATTTTACGCTACGGGTTAAGAACCTATTTTGACTCAACATATCCCAACATAGGATTTCGTGAGTTAGAAAGAGCTTCTAACATGCAACATAAAGAAGCATGTTATACTTACGGGTTAGTGATGTTCGCTTCTTACCAAAGTGAGAAAAAGAATATCGGATTACAACTTTTAAATAAAACCTTCCCACAGGTGACGGATTCAGTAGTTGGGGTGAGAAACAAGGTTTTTAGATTATTACGGGGCTGTTGGACATTACGAACCCCTCGTCCTTTTGAGACATTACAACATGCTGTATAGCCAATGGTCATAACAGTTACTTTCCACAAGACCAAGGATGGGAAGTCGTCTTAGTAAAACCAGAATGCATGACTTGTTTCTGGACTTATGAATTACGTGTCTTTATTTCTTTTGCCGAACAACTTGCGTATTAACTAGAATTGCCTTTATAGCTGCCGAGTAGTAAAGTTATTATGTGCTATATTTCATCCTATATGTATAATAGCGGTATTGTACGTTTGTAAAATATTGTATAAAGTTTGAATGCGAAATATTATTGTAATAAGTTTTTCATATAGAAGCGTAGTAGTTGAGTTGTATAGTAGCTAGTAAGTATGAACTTAACGGGTAGGTACTACCCGAATTAAAACTATAAAATGCTAATATGAAGAAAAAGCTTTTATAAATAAGTTCATATAATGCTACGAAATACTATTGACTACTCTTAAATTCTATATGATTAACTCAATTCTTTTGGCTATTTTTGAAGCAAATGGCGCCGACGACTCGTCAGAACTCGAACATGAGTGTTGAAGATTTTAGTGTTTTCCTTGCTGCGAACATAGCCGCAGTACAGGCTGCGATGCAAAATAACAATAACTCTGGATCTAGCAGTGGAACTAATTCCACAAGAAATCGTGTAGGATGCTCCTACAAAGAATTCACTGCCTGCAAACCCTTGGAATTTGATAGAACCGAAGGACCAATTGGATTGAAATGGTGGACCGAGAAGGTCGAATCGGTATTTTCCATAAGTAAGTGTACTGAAGAGGACAAAGTTAAGTACGCTACGCATACCTTCACAGATACTGCGTTAACGTGGTGGAACACCTATCTTGAACATGTAGGACAAAATGCTGCTTACGCACTACCGTGGTCGGCATTCAAGCAATTGATGAACGAGCAGTACTGTAGTGACCCGAACTTTTCCATGTTTATATATATTAAATGAAATTGATATTTATATGATTAAGTGTTTCCAACATGTTAAGCAATCAAACTTGTTAAGACTTGATTAATTGAAATAGGTTTTATATAGACAATTGACCACCCAAGTTGATGGGTGATTCACGAACGTAAAACTTGTAAAAACTATATGATGTCATATATATGGATATATATATATATATATATATATATATATATATATATATATATATATATATATATATATATATATATAGTTAACATGGTATTATGATAAGTAAACATATCATTAAGTATATTAGCAATGAACTACATATGTAAAAACAAGACTACTAACTTAATGATTTCGAAACGAGACATATATGTAGCAATTATCGTTGTAACAACATTTAATTGTATATATATCATATTAAGATATATTAATATATCATAATATCATGATAATGTAATAATTTAACATCTCATTTGATATAATAAACAATGGGTTAGCAACACTTAACAGGATCGTTAACCTAAAGGCTTCAAAACAACATTTACATGTAACGACTAACGATGACTTAACGACTCAGTTAAAATGTATATACATGTAGTGTTTTAATATGTATTTATACACTTTTGAAAAACTTCAAGACACTTATCAAAATACTTCTACTTAACAAAAATGCTTACAATTACATCCTCGTTCAGTTTCATCAACAATTCTACTCGTATGCACCCTTATTCGTACTCGTACAATACACAGCTTTTAGATGTATGTACTATTGGTATATACACTCCAATGATCAGCTCTTAGCAGCCCATGTGAGTCACCTAACACATATGAGAACCATCATTTGGCAACTAGCATGAAATATCTCATAAAATTATAAAAATATTAGTAATCATTCATGACTTATTTACATGTAAACAAAATTACACATCCTTTATATCTAATCCATATACCAACGACCAAAAACACCTACAAACACTTTCATTCATCAATTTTCTTCATCAAATTGATCTCTCTCAAGTTCTATCTTCAAGTTCTAAGTGTTCTTCATAAATTCTATAAGTTCTAGTTTCATAAAATCAAGAATACTTTCAAGTTTGCTAGCTTACTTCCAATCTTGTAAAGTGATCATCCAACCTCAAGAAATCTTTCTTATTTATAGTAAGATATCTTTCTAATACAAGGTAATACTCATATTCAAACTTTGATTCAATTTCTATAACTCTAAGAATCTTATTTCGAGTAGAAATCTTACTTGAACTTGTTTTCGTGTCATGATTCTACTTCAAGAACTTTCAAGCCATCCAAGGATCCTTTGAAGCTAGATATATTTTTCTCATTTCCAGTGGGTTTATCCACAAAACCTGAGGTAGTAATGATGTTCATAACATCATTCGATTCATATATATAAAACTACCTTATTTGAAGGTTTAAACTTGTAATCACTAGAACATAGTTTAGTTAATTCTAAAATTGTTCGCAAACAAAAGTTAATCCTTCTAACTTAACTTTTAAAATCAACTAAAAACATGTTCTATATCTATATGATATGCTAACTTAATGATTTAAAACCTGAAAACACGAAAAACACCGTAAAACTGGATATACGCCGTCGTAGTAACACCGCGGGCTGTTTTGGGTTAGTTAATTAAAAACTATGATAAACTTTGATTTAAAAATTTTTCTTTTGGGAAAATAATTTTTCTTATGAACATGAAACTATATCCAAAAATCATGATTAAACTCAAAATGGAAGTATGTTTTCCAAAATGGTCATCTAGACGTCGTTTTTTCGACTGAAATGACTACATTTACAAAAATGACTTGTAACATATATTTCCGACTATAAACTTATACTTTTTCTGTATAGATTCATAAACTTATGTTCAATATGAAACCATAGCAATTAGATTCACTCAAAACGGATTTAAAACGAAGAAGTTATGGGTAAAACAAAATTGGATATTTTTACTTGTTGTAGCTACGTGAAAATTGGTAACAAATCTATACAAATCATATCCTAGCTAACTTATATTGTATTATACATGTATTCTAATATATTATGTAATCTTGGGATACCATAGACACGTATGAAAATGTTTTGACATATCATATCGACCCATCTATATATATTATTTGGAACAACCATAGACACTCTATATGCAGTAATGTTGGAGTTAGCTATACAGGGTTGAGGTTGATTCCAAAAATATATATACTTTGAGTTGTGATCTAGCCTGAGATGTGTATACACTGGGTCGTGGATTTTTTCAAGATAATGTATATCAATTTATTTCTGTACATCTAACTATGGACAACTAGTTGTAGGTTACTAACGAGGACAGCTGACTGAAAATATTTAAAACATTAAAACGTATTAAAAAAATGTTGTAAATATATTTTGAACATACTTTGATATATATGTACATATTTGTTATAGGTTCGTGAATCGACCAGTGGCCAAGTCTTACTTCCCGACGAAGTAAAAATCTGTGAAAGTGAGTTATAGTCCCACTTTTAAAATCTAATATTTTGGGATGAGAATACATGCAGCTTTATAAATGTTTTACAAAATAGACATAAGTACGCAAAACTACATCCTATGGTTGGATTATTAAACCGAATATCGCCCTTCAAGTCTGGTAGCCTAAGAATTAGGGAAATGGCCCCTAATTGACGCGAATCCTAAAGATAGATCTATTGGGCTTAACAACCCCCATTCAGGTTATGGATGGTTTAGTACTTCGAGATTATTATACAGACGAGAGGTTCTGTTTTGGGGATATTCTATGCATTAAGTTAACGTCGGTTACCAGGTGTTCAACATATGAATGATTTTTATCTCTATGCAGTTTGCGAAATGCCTGATAAGAGATGTGTTATAAAAATGAAATCTTGTGGTCTATTATTATGATTTAATAATATGTAGGTTAAACCTATAACTCACCAACAATTTTGTTGACGTTTTAAGCATGTTTATTCTCAGGTGATTATTAAGAGCTTCCGCTGTTGCATACTAAATTAAGGACAAGATTTGGAGTCCATGCTTGTATAATATTGTTTAAAAACTGCATTCGAAGACTTATGTTGATGTGTAATATTATTGTAAACCATTATGTAATGGTCGTGTGAAAAACGCTATATTTTAGATTATCATTATTTGATAATCGTCGTAATATTTTAAAGGTTATGGTTTGTTTTAAAATCGAATGCAGTCTTTGAAAAATGTCTCATATTGAGGTCAAAACCTCGCGACGAAATCAATTAATATGAAACGTTTATAATCAATATGAACGGGACATTTCAGTTGGTATCCGAGCGTTGGTCTTAGAGAACCAGAAATTTGCATTAGTGTGTCTTATCGAGTTTGTTAGGATACATTAGTGAGTCTGGACTTCGACCGTTTTTTCTTTAAAAACGATTGCTTAACACTTTTGTTGGAAATTATATATTATTAACATGTAAATATTATGTGATATATTAACCTCTTAATGTGTTTAATATTGTGTGATATATGTCTACCACTAGTACAAATCCCATCGACTCACCTAATAATAATGAAGATTCGAATATAATTTGGGAAGATTCACAAATTCCCGAAGAGGAACCGGAATAAGAGGAATCGGAAGAAGCGGAACCGGAAGAAGAGGAACCAGAAGAAGAGAAATTAGAAGAGGAGGAACTGGAAGAAGAAGAAGAGATTCCGGAAGAAGAAATATTGATACCTATAGTAAATCGATTAAATAAAAGAAAATCCTCAACCAACGGACCAAAGTTAATAATGGTCAATGGTGTTTCCGCCGAGGAAGCAAAATATTGGGAAGATTATCAATTTTCCAATGAATCGGATCCCGATGAGGATTCCGATGATGTTATAGAAATTACCTTGACCCAATTTAATAAAGCGAAAGAAAATAATAAGGGAAAATGTATAAAAATAGAGAAACCCGATTCCAACCCCGATGAACTTTATATGTATCGGCAACATCCTTATTTCCTAAAATGTAACAATGACCCGGGAACCTCTAAACTACCAGGTTTTTCTAAACCATTGTGGAAAACGACAGCTCGTATTAGGGGAGCATCATATATTCCTAGGAAATTAGCAAAACGAACCAAGTCCGAAGAAGAAGAAACGAGTGAGTCGGATCAAAGAGTTGTAATCATGTTGTGTAATATATGTAATATAGTGTGCTTGTACTTTTATGTTCTATGTAAAAATTGCTTGTATTGTTTGTTAATTATCTTTTACGAATCTAATCTTTGTCTATTTTACAGTATAAAAACAAAATGGACGTTAAGGGTAGACAACTGAATATTTTAGAAGACCTACCAGAGGATATGATTGAGGAAATCCTGTCTAGAGTCGGTCAGAATTCATCAGCACATTTAGTTATGGCGAAATTAACTTGTCAAACATTTGAAAGACTTTCCAGAAATGCCTTAGTTTATAAAAGGCTTTCCTTTGATAGGTGGGGTATATCACATTGGGGAGACCGTAAGTTACGCCGTGTTTTCTTTAAAGCATTAAATGCGGGGAACCCAAATGCAATTTTACACTATGGGTTAAGAACCTATTTTGACTCAACATATCCCAACATAGGATTTCGTGAGTTAGAAAGAGCTTCTAACATGCAACATAAAGAAGCATGTTATGCTTACGGGTTAATAATGTTCGCTTCTCATCAAATTGAGAAAAAGAACATTGGGTTGCAAATTTTAAATAAAACATTCCCACAAGTGATGGACTCGGTAGTTGAGATGAGAAACAAGGTTTTTAGATTATTACGGGGCTGTTGGACATTACGAAACCCTCGTCCTTTTGACGACATTACAACATGCTGTCTTGTCAACGGTCACAACGGTTATGTTCCACAAGACCAAGGATGGGAAGTAGTCATAGTAAAACCAGAATGCATGACTTGTTTCTGGACGTATGAATTACGTGTCTTTATTGCCTTTGTTGAACTACTTGCGAATTAACTAGAATTGTCTTCGCAACTGTTTTGTATCAGAGTTTTTATGTGCTATATTTCATGCTATATGTAAAATAGCGGTATTGTAAGTTTGCAAAATATTGTATAAATGTTTGAATGTGAAATATTATTATAATCAGTTTTCATATAGAATTGTAGTAGTTGAATTGTATGTTAGCTACTAAGTATGAACTTAACGGGTAGGTATTACCCGAATTAAAACTTATAAAACGATAATATGAAGAAAAGCTTTTATAAATGCGTTCATATTATGCTACGGAATACTATTGACTACTCTTAATATTCTATATGATTAACTTAATTCTTTTGGCTATTTTGAAGGAAATGGCACCGACTACTCGTCAGAACTTGAACATGAGTGAGAAAGACTTCCGTGCTTTCCTTGTAACAAATATAGCCGCAGTACAGGCTGCAATGCAAAACAACAATAACTCAGGGTCTAGCAGTGGAGTTAACTCCACAGGAAACCGTGTAGGATGCTCCTACAAGGCTTTCACTGCCTATAAACCTCTGGAATTCGATGGAACTGAAGGACCAGTCAGACTAAAATGATGGACCGAAAAGGTCGAATCTGTGTTTGCTATAAGCAAATGTGCCAAAGAAGATAAGGTAAAGTACGCCACGTATAACTTCACAGGTACTGCGTTAACATGGTGGAATACCTATCTCGAACAAGTGGGACAAGATGCTGCTTACGCACTACCGTGGTCAGCATTCAAACACTTAATGAACGAGCAGTACCATCCCAGAAACGAGGTCAATAAGCTCAAGGTAGAGCTTAGATGGTTACGAACATAAGGGTTTGATATTACCACGTACGAACAACGATTCACAGAGTTGTGCCTATTGTGTCCGGGAGCGTTCGAAGATGAAGAAGAGAAAATCGACGCATTTGTAAAAGGGTTACCGGAAAGGATCCAAGAGGATATAAGTTCACACGAGCCCTCCTCCATAAAAAAGGCAAGTCGAATGGCTCATAAACTTATAAATCAAATTGAGGAAAGGATTAAAGAACAGGCGGCCGAAGAAGCCAATACGAAACAAGTCAAGAGGAAATGGGAAGAAATCAGTGACAAGGGTCACAATTTCAATAATCAACCTAACAATCATAACTACAATCGCACCATTTTTCGCAACAACAAACGCAACAACAACCACCCCAGCAACAACTACAACAACCGTTTCAACAACAATAACAACCGCAACAACAACAAGCCCAACAATAACAACAAGAGACAGAAATTCTGCCAGAGATGTGAAGGATACCATCTAACTGGGCTCTGTACAGCACTGTGTACTAAGTGTAATAGAAAGGGCCATGGTGTGACAAAGTGCAAAATCTACGGATCAATGGCCAAGGGAACAAATAATGCCGGAACAAGTTATGCAGACATTACCTGTTTCGGATGCGGGAAGAAGGGCCATTACAAAAATATGTGTCCAAATCAGGGGGATAATAATGGGCAAGGCCGAGGAAGAGTCTTCAACATTAATGCGGTTGAAGCACAGGAAGACCCGGAGCTTGTTACAGGTACGTTTCTTATTGACAATACATCTGCTTATGTTTTATTTGATTCGGGTGCGGATAGAAGCTATATGATTAAGGATTTCTGTGCTAAATTAATTTGTCCATTGACGCCTTTGGATAATAAGTTTATACTAGAATTAGCAAACGGTAAATTAATTGCAGCAGATACTATATGGCGGAATCGAGAAATTAAACTGGTTAGCGAAACATTTAAGATTGTTTTGATACCAGTAGAGTTAGGGAGTTTTGATGTGATAATCGGCATGGACTGGTTGAAAGAGGTGAAAGCAGAGATCGTATGTTACAAAAATGCAATTCGCATTGTACGAGAAGAAGGAAAATCCTTAATGGTGTACTGAGAAAAGAGCAACGCAAAGCTAAATATTATTAGTAATTTGAAGGGGCAAAAGTAATAAGAAAGGGTTGCTATGCTGTTCTAGCACACGTCGAGAAAGTACAAACTGAAGAAAAGAGCATCAATGATGTTCCCGTCGCAAAAGAATTTCCCGATGTATTTTCGAAAGAATTACCGGGATTACCTCCACACCGATCCATTGAATTTCAAATAGATCTTGTACCGGGAGCTGCACCAATAGCTCGTGCTCCATACAGACTCGTACCCAGCGAAATGAAGGAACTTCAAAGCCAATTACAAGAACTTCTAGAGCGTGGTTTCATACGACCATGTACATCACCATGGGGAGCTCCTGTTTTGTTTGTCAAAAAAAAGGATGGTACATTCAGGTTGTGTATCGACTACCGAGAGTTGAATAAACTTACCATCAAGAACCGTTACCCACTACCGAGAATCGACGACTTATTTGATCAATTATAAGGCTCGTCAGTTTATTTGAAGATTGATTTACGTTCTGGGTATCATCAAATGCGGGTGAAGGAGGACGATATTCCGAAGACGGCTTTCAGAACGTGTTACGGTCATTACGATTTTTTGGTTATGCCGTTTGGATTGACTAACGCACCAGCTATGTTCATGGACCTCATGAACCGTGTGTGTGGGCCATATCTCGACAAGTTTGTCATTGTTTTCATTGATGACATACTTATCTACTCAAAGAATGATCAAAAGCATGAAGAACATTTGAGAAAAGTGCTAGAGTTGTTGAGGAAAGAAAAACTGTACGCTAAGTTTTCAAAGTGTGCATTTTGGTTGGATGAAGTTCAATTCCTCGGTCACATAGTGAACAAAGAAGGTTTTCAGGTAGATCCGGCAAAGATTGAGACCGTTGAAAAGTGGGAAACCCCTAAAACTCCGAAGCATATACGCCAATTTTTAGGACTGGCTGGTTACTACAGAAGATTCATCCAAGATTTTTCCAAAATAGCAAAACCCTTGACTGCATTAACGCATAAAGGGAAGAAATTTGAATGGAAGGATGAACAAGAAAAAGTGTTTCGATTGTTGAAAAAAAGTTTACTACGGCACCTATATTGTCATTGCCTGAAGGGAATGATGATTTTGTGATATATTGTGATGCCTCAAAGAAAGGCCTCGGTTGTGTATTAATGCAACGAACGAAGGTAATTGCTTATGCGTCTAGACAATTGAAGATTCACGAGCAAAATTATACGACACACGATTTGGAATTAGGCGCTGTTGTGTTTGCATTAAAGACTTGGAGACACTACTTATATGGGGTCAAAAGTATTATATATACCGACCACAAAAGTCTTCAACATATATTTAATCAGAAACAACTGAACATGAGGCAGCGCAGGTGGATTGAATTGTTGAATGATTATGACTTTGGGATTCGTTATCACCCGGGGAAGGTGAATGTGGTAGCCGACGCTTTGAGTAGAAAGGACAGAGAACCCATTCGAGTAAAAGCTATGAATATAATGGTTCACAATAACCTTACTACTCAAATAAAGGAGGCGCAACAAGGAGTTTTAAAAGAGGGAAATTTAAAGGATGAAATACCCAAAGGATTGGAGAAGCATCTTAATATTCGGGAAGACGGAACCCGGTATAGGGCTGAAAGAATTTGGGTACCAAAATTTGGAGATATGAGAGAAATGGTACTTAGAGAAGCTCATAAAACCAGATACTCAATACATCCTGGAACGGGAAAGATGTACAAAGATCTCAAGAAATATTTTTGGTGGCCAGGTATGAAAGCCGATGTTGCTAAATACGTAGGGGAATGTTTGACGTGTTCTAAGGTCAAAGCTAAGCATCAGAAACCATCAGGTCTACTTCAACAACCTGAAATCCCGAAATGGAAATGGGAAAACATTACCATGGATTTCATCACTAAATTGCCAAGGACTGCAAGTGGTTTTGATACTATTTGGGTAATAGTTGATCGTCTCACCAAATCAGCACACTTCCTGTCAATAAGAGAAGATGACAAGATGGAGAAGTTAGCACGACTGTATTTGAAGGAAGTCGTCTCCAGACATGGAATACCAATCTCTATTATCTCTGATAGGGATGGCAGATTTGTTTCAAGGTTTTGGCAGACATTACAACAAGCATTGGGAACTCGTCTAGACATGAGTACTGCCTATCATCCACAAACCGATGGGCAGAGCGAAAAGACGATACAGACTCTTGAAGACATGCTATGAGCATGTGTTATTGATTTTGGAAACGGTTGGGATTGACATCTACCATTAGCAGAATTTTCCTACAACAACAGTTACCACTCGAGTATCGAAATGGCACCGTTCGAAGCACTTTATGGTAGAAAGTGCAGATCTCCAATTTGTTGGAATGAATTGGGGGATAGACAGATTACGGGTCCGGAGATAATCCAAGAAACTACAGAGAAAATCATCCAAATTCAACAACGGTTGAAAATCGCTCAGAGTCGACAAAAGAGCTACGCGGACCTTAAAAGGAAAGATATAGAATTTGAAATTGGGGAGATGGTCATGCTTAAAGTTTCGCCTTGGAAAGGCGTTGTTCGATTTGGTAAACGGGGGAAACTAAATCCAAGATACATTGGACCATTCAAGATTTTAGATCGTGTCGGACCAGTAGCCTACCGACTTGAATTACCTCAACAACTCGCCAATGTACATAATACCTTTCACGTCTCGAATCTGAAGAAGTGCTTAGCTAAAGAAGATCTCACTATTCTTTAGACGAAATTAAAATCAATGAAAAACTACAATTCATTGAAGAACCCGTCGAGATAATGGATCGTGAGGTTAAAAAGCTCAAGCAAAACAAGATACCAATTGTTAAGGTTCGATGGAATGCTCGTAGAGGACCCGAGTTCACCTGGGAACGAGAAGATTAGATGAAGAAGAAATACCCGCATTTATTTCCAGAAGATACGTTAACACCTCCAACTACTTAAAATTTCGGGACGAAATTTATTTAACGGGTAGGTACCGTAGTGACCCGAACTTTTTCATGTTTATATATATTAAATGAAATTGAGATTTATATGATTTAGTGTTTCCAACATGTTAAGCAATCAAACTTGTTAAGACTTGATTAATTGAAATAGGTTTTATATAGACAATTGACCACCCAAGTTGACCGGTGATTCACGAACGTTAAAACTTGTAAAAACTATATGATGTCATATATATGGATATATATATATATATATATATATATAGTTAACATGGTATTATGATAAGTAAACATAACATTAAGTATATTAACAATGAACTACATATGTAAAAACAAGACTACTAACTTAATGATTTCGAAACGAGACATATATGTAACGATTATCGTTGTAATGACATTTAATTGTATATATATCATATTAAGATATATTAATATATCATAATATCATGATAATGTAATAATTTAACATTTCATTTGATATAATAAACAATGGGTTAACAACACTTAACAGGATCGTTAACCTAAAGGCTTCAAAACAACATTTACATGTAACGACTAACGATGACTTAACGACTCAGTTAAAATGTATATACATGTAGTGTTTTAATATGTATTTATACACTTTTGAAAGACTTCAAGACACTTATCAAAATACTTCTACTTAACAAAAATGCTTACAATTACATCCTTGTTCAGTTTCATCAACAATTCTACTCGTATGCACCCGTATTCGTACTCGTACAATACACAGCTTTTAGATGTATGTAGTATTGGTATATACACTCCAATAATCAGCTCTTAGCAGCCCATGTGAGTCACCTAACACATGTGGGAACCATCATTTGACAACTAGCATGAAATATCTCATAAAATTACAAAAATATTAGTAATCATTCATGACTTATTTACATGTAAACAAAATTACACATCCTTTATATCTAATCCATATACCAACGACCAAAAACACCTACAAACACTTTCATTCATTAATTTTCTTCATCAAATTGATCTCTCTCAAGTTCTATCTTCAAGTTCTAAGTGTTCTTCATAAATTCTATAAGTTCTAGTTTCATAAAATCAAGAATACTTCCAAGTTTGCTAGCTTACTTCCAATCTTGTAAAGTGATCATCCAACCTCAAGAAATCTTTCTTATTTACAGTAAGATATCTTTTTAATACAAGGTAATACTCATATTCAAACTTTGATTCAATTTCTATAACTCTAACAATCTTATTTCGAGTGGAAATCTTACTTGAACTTGTTTTCGTGTCATGATTCTACTTCAAGAACTTTCAAGCCATCCAAGGATCCTTTGAAGCTAGATATATTTTTCTCATTTCCAGTGGGTTTATCCACAAAACCTGAGGTAGTAATGATGTTCATAACATCATTCGATTCATATATATAAAACTACCTTATTCGAAGGTTTAAACTTGTAATCACTAGAACATAGTTTAGTTAATTCTAAACTTGTTCGCAAACAAAAGTTAATCCTTCTAACTTGACTTTTAAAATCAACTAAACACATGTTCTATATCTATATTATATGCTAATTTAATGATTTAAAATCTGAAAACACGAAAAACACCGTAAAACTGGATATACGCCGTCGTAGTAACACTGCGGGCTGTTTTGGGTTAGTTAATAAAAAACTATGATAAACTTTGATTTAAAATTTGTTCTTCTGGGAAAATGATTTTTCTTATGAACATGAAACTATATCCAAAAATCATGATTAAACTCAAAATGGAAGTATGTTTTCCAAAATGGTCATCTAGACGTCGTTCTTTCGACTGAAATGACTACATTTACAAAAACGACTTGTAACCTGTATTTACGACTATAAACTTATACTTTTTCTGTATAGATTCATGAACTTAAGTTCAATATGAAACCATAGCAATTGGATTCACTCAAAACGGATTTAAAACGAAGAAGTTATGGGTAAAACAAGATTGGATATTTTTACTTGTTGTTGCTACGTGAAAATTGGTAACAAAACTATACAACTCATATCCTAGCTAACTTATATTGTATTATACATGTATTCTAATATATTATGTAATCTTGGGATACCATAGACACGTATGCAAATGTTTTGACATATCATATCGACCCATCTATATATATTATTTGGAACAACCATAGACACTCTATATGAAGAAATGTTGGAGTTAGCTATACAGGGTTGAGGTTGATTCCAAAAATATATATACTTTGAGTTGTGATCTTGCCTGAGACGTGTATACACTGGGTCGTGGATTGGGTCAAGATAATATATATCAATTTATTTCTGTAAATCTAACTATGGACAACTAGTTGTAGGTTACTAACGAGGACAGCTGACTGAAAATAATTAAAACATTAAAACGTATTAAAAAAATGTTGTAAATATATTTTGATATTACTTTGATATATATGTACATATTTGTTATAGGTTCGTGAATCGACCAGTGGCCAAGTCTTACTTCCCGACGAAGTAAAAATCTGTGAAAGTGAGTTATAGTCTCACTTTTAAAATCTAATATTTTGGGATGAGAATACATGCAGCTTTATAAATGTTTTACAAAATAGACACAAGTACGCAAAACTACATTCTATGGTTGGATAATTAAACCGAATATTGCCCTTCAAGTCTGGTAGCCTAAGAATTAGGGAAATGGCCCCTAATTGACGTGAATCCTAATGATAGATCTATTGGGCTTAACAACCCCCATTCAGGTTATGGATGGTTTAGTACTTTGAGATTATTATACAGACGAGAGGTTCTGTTTTGGGGATATTCTATGCATAAAGTTAACGTCGGTTACCAGGTGTTCAACATATGAATGATTTTTATCTCTATGCAATTTGCGAAATGCCTGATAAGAGATGTGTTATAAAAATGAAATCTTGTGGTCTATTATTATGATTTAATAATATGTAGGTTAAACCTATAACTCACCAACAATTTTGTTGACGTTTTAAGCATGTTTATTCTCAGGTGATTATTAAGAGCTTCCGCTGTTGCATACTAAATTAAGGACAAGATTTGGAGTCCATGCTTGCATAATATTGTTTAAAAACTGCATTCGAAGACTTATGTTGATGTGTAATATTATTGTAAATCATTATGTAATGGTCGTGTGAAAAACATTATATTTTAGATTATCATTATTTGATAATCGTCGTAATATTTTAAAGGTTATGGTTTGTTTTAAAATCGAATGCAGTCTTTGAAAAACGTCTCATATAGAGGTCAAAACCTCGCGACGAAATCAATTAATATGGAACGTTTATAATCAATATGAACGGGACATTTCAAGTACCGTCCTAGAAACGAAGTCAATAAGCTCAAGGTAGAACTTAGAGAGTTACGAACACAAGGGTTCGACATTACCACATATGAACGACGATTCACAGAGTTGTGCCTATTGTGTCTGGGAACGTTCGAAGATGAAGAAGAGAAGATCGACGCATTTGTAAAAGAGTTACCAGAAAGGATTCAAGAAGATGTGAGTTCACACGAGCCCGCTTCCATACAAAAGGCAAGTCGAATGGATTATAAACTCATAAATCAGATTGAGGAAAGAATTAAAGAGCAGGCGGCCAAAGAAGCCAACACGAAACAACTCAAGAGAAAATGGGAAGAAACCAGTGACAAGGGTCACCAATACAACAACAACAACAATCACGACCATAATCACAATAACAATCATAACAACCGCAACAACAATCGCAACAATAACCGCAATTCTAACAATAACTGCAACAAACGTCCCAACAACAACAACAACTACAACAATCGTTTCAACAACAATAAAAATCCCAACAACAATCTCAACAGCAATAATGGCAACAAAAACCAAAAATGTCAAAGGTGTGAAGAGTACCACCAGAATGAGTTCTGCACGACATTTTGCACCAAGTGTAAAAGAACTGGCCATGGTGCGAGAAAGTGTGAGGTCTACGGACCAAAGTTTAACAGAACTAAAGGGATAAATAGTGTCAAAACAAGTAATGCTGCCTTTATTTGTTATGGATGTGGAAAACCGGGCCACATTAGAAGTAATTGCCCGAATCAGGGGAATACTAATGGGCAGGGCCGCGGAAGAGTTTTCAATATTAATACGGCAGAAGCGCAGGAAGACCCGGAGCTTGTTACGGGTACGTTTCTTATTGACAATAAATCTGCTTATATTTTATTTGATTCAGGTGCGGATAGAAGCTATATGAGTAGAGATTTTTGTGCTAAATTAAGTTGCCCATTGACGCCTTTGGATAGTAAATTTTTACTCGAATTAGCAAACGGTAAATTAATTTCAGCAGATAATATATGTCGGAATAGAGAAATTAAACTGGGGGATGAAACGTTTAAAATTGATTTAATACCAGTCGAGTTAGGAAGTTTTAATGTAATAATTGGCATGGACTGGTTGAAAAAGGTGAGAGCAGAGGTCGTTTGTTACAAAAATGCGATTCGCATTATACGTGAAAAAGGAAAACCTTTAATGGTGTACGGAGAAAAGAACAACGCGAAATTAAATCTTATTAGTAGTTTGAAGGCGCAAAAACTAATAAGAAAAGGTTGTTACGTCATTCTAGCACACATCAAGGAAGTTAAACCTGAAGAAAAGAACATCAGTGATGTTCCCGTCGCAAAAGAATTTCCCGATGTATTTCCGAAAGAATTACCGGGATTACCCCCACATCGATCCGTTGAATTTCAAATAGACCTTGTACCAGGAGCTGCACCAATAGCTCGTGCTCCATACAGACTCGCACCCAGCGAAATGAAAGACTTACAAAGTCAGTTACAGGAACTTTTAGAGCGTGGTTTCATTTGACCAAGCACATCACCGTGGGGAGCTCCTGTTTTGTTTGTCAAGAAGAAGGATGGTACATTTAGGTTGTGTATCGACTACCGAGAGTTGAACAAACTTACCATCAAGAACCGCTACCCACTACCGAGAATCGACGACTTATTTGATCAACTACAAGGCTTGTCGGTTTATTCGAAGATTGATTTACGTTCTGGGTATCATCAAATGCGGGTGAAGGAAGATGATATTCCAAAGACTGCTTTTAGGACGCGTTACGGTCATTACGAGTTTATGGTTATGCCGTTTAGGTTGACTAACACACCAGCTGTGTTCATGGACCTCATGAACCGAGTGTGTGGACCATACCTTGACAAGTTTGTCATTGTTTTCATCGATGACATACTTATTTACTCAAAGAATGACCAAGAGCACGAAGAACATTTGAGAAAAGTGCTAGAGTTGTTAAGGAAAGAGAAACTACGCTAAGTTTTCAAAGTGTGCATTTTGGTTGGAAGAAGTTCAATTCCTCGGTCATATAGTGAACAAAGAAGGTATTCAGTTGGATCCAGCAAAGATTGAAACCGTTGAAAAGTGGAAAACCCCGAAAACTCAGAAACACATACGCCAATTTTTAGGGCTAGCTGGTTATTACAGGAGATTCATCCAAGATTTTTCCAAAATGGCAAAACCCTTGACTGCATTAACGCATAAAGAGAAGAAATTTGAATGGAAGGATGAACAAGAGAAAGCGTTTTAATTGTCGAAGAAAAAGTTAACTACGACACCTATATTGTCATTACCTGAAGGGAATGATGATTTTGTGATATATTGTGACGCCTCAAAGCAAGGTCTCGGTTGTGTATTAATGCAATGAACGAAAGTAATTGCTTATGCGTCTAGACAATTGAAGATTCACGAGCAGAATTATAAGACGCATGATTTGGAATTAGGCGCGGTTGTTTTTGCATTAAAGACTTTGAGGCACTACTTATATGGGGTCAAAAGTATTATATATACCGATCACAAAAGTCTTCAACACATATTTAATCAGAAACAACTGAACATGAGGCAGCGCAGATGGATTGAATTGTTGAATGATTACGACTTTGAGATTCGTTACTGATGTCGAAGCTAAGTGTATAAGAAATAGTTTATATTTTACTAGGAAAAACTATTAAATACGATACAATTTTACACAAGATATTTATTTATTTATAGAATGGATATACTTAAACCTTGCTACAACACTTATAGGCAGTGTACCTAATCGTACAGTAGTGTAGTTTTTAGTAAGTCCGGTTCGTTCCACAGGGAAATCTTTAAACAAAGCGTAACGCTATATTAGTTTACTTTTATAAAAATACAAACATATATATAAGTAATATTATTATTATAAAGGGGGGTTTTTACCGTTTAATGACCGGTTTGTCGATTTTAAAACTTTAGTCGCAGTTAAAACCTAATGTAAAATATTAAATAAATAAAAGACTTAATTTAAAGCGTAAAGTAAATAACGATAATGAAATTGCGAATAATAAAAGTGCGATAAAATAAACTTGCGATAATTAAAAAGTACGATAATTAAAAATGCAATTAAATATAATAACAATAAAAAATGCGATAATTAGAAGTGCAATTAAATATAAAATAAAGGAAATTAAATATGAAATAAAAGAATTATGCTTATTTAAACTTCCGTAATCATGATGTTTGACGTGTTGATTTTAGTTTTATACCCATGGGTTAATTGTCCTTTGTCCTGAATTATTTAATATGTCCGTCTGGTTTTTGTCCATAACAGTCCATCAGTCATAAATATAAAGTGCAAGTGTCCTCGTCAAATTATTATTATACCCGAAGTTAAATATTCCAACTAATTGGGGATTCGAATTGTAACAAGGTTTTAATACTTTGTTTAATGAATACACCAGGTTATCGACTGCGTGTAAACCAAGGTTTTACTACTTTGTTAACAATTACACCAATTATCCTTGAATGTAATTTCACCCCTGTTTTAATTATTCTAGTGGCTATTAATCCATTCCCGTGTCCGGTTAAATGAACGATTATTCGTACATATAAATACCCCGCCCATCGTGTCCGATCGAGTGTATATGGTAATTTATAAGGACGCCCAATTGTAAATCTTTATATTAACATTAACAAACTATCATTTAGTTAAACAAATATAAAGCCCATTAATAGCTCATAGTCTAATTTCCACAAGTGTCGTTCTTTTGTCCAAACCCCAATTATGGTACAAAGCCCAATTACCCAATTTTAGTAATTAGCCCAACATCATGATTACTTCGTTTTAAATAAGCATAATAATAACTTAGCTACGAGACATTAATGTAAAAAGGTTGAACATAACTTACAATGATTTAAAAATAGCGTAGCGTTACACGGACAGAATTTCGACTTACACCCTTACAATATTCGCTAACATACCCTTATTATTAGAATTATAATTATAATTAAAATTAAAATATAAATTATATATATATATATCTCGTATATATGAGAGAAGAGAGAAAAAAATTATTTTTTTGCGATCAGAATTCGGTTGGCTTTATAGGGATTTTCGAAATTTGGGGCTCCGCGACTCGCGGCAAAATCCTCTTCAAACTCCGCGAGTCGGGGAGAATGAATTTACAGCTCACACCCTTGAAGTCTTTCTCTGCCGACGGTTTTTATTTATAAATATAATATATATATAATTAATATAATTAATTATATATTATATTATATTTATATACCTAGTTAACTTGTAATTTTTAGTCCGTTGCGTCGAGCGTTGAGAGTTGACTCTGGTCCCGGTTCCGGATTTTCGAACGTCCTTGCGTACAATTTAATATCTTGTACTTTGCGTTTTGAATCTTGTACTCTTGTAATTTCGAGACGTTTCTTATCAATAATTGGAACCTTTTTGATTGTCTTTTGTACTTTTGAGCTTTTTGGTCGTTTGCGTCTTCAATTCGTCGAATCTGTCTTTTGTCTTCACCTTTTATTATTTAAACGAATATCACTTGTAAATAGAACAATTGCAACTAAAAGGTTGTCTTTTTTGAGGAATAATGCTATGAAATATATGTTCGTTTTTAGCATTATCAAATATTCCCACACTTGAGTGTTGCTTGTCCTCAAGCAATATTGTCTTGAAATACTAGAATCACTTCTTTATTCTTCACACTTTGTACATCAGTGATTTTTATACGGCGGTATAAACAATGGTAGTAACGATATGGTTTACAGTCCCACATGACTATAAAAATTTAGATCCATTAAGGAAATTGGATCTTTATGAAAACATTTGATCTTTTGAAAATTAAATCTAGTTTTTACCCTAGATAAGTTTTCCGGGATAACCCTTTACCGGTGTTTGCAAAATATTTTTGTGGGTTTGGTGGGTTTCAGAATTGAAAATTTTAGCTCAAAACTTGCTGTTTTGTGTCACCCACTTGCTAACCTTGTATTAGGAAAGCAACACGTCCAGTTTACTTGTTCCGTATATTACCTTTCGGCAAACTACCGTCCGGTTGTAAAGGAAAGCGTTGAACAAGCAACTGTTAAGGCAATGTCCCGTGACATGCTTTTGATTATGGTCTATAACGTGTCGGACGCAATTACTATCCTTGGTAGGAGCAATAGTAAAGCTCACCCTTATAATTTTTCGGTCTGGCACAAGGTCCTGTCTTTGACCACTATGCAACCACCGTTCTTACGGTTGACACCCGATTTAGTTCAGGTGACCTAATGAATTCCAGGTGAATTCCTAGGATTTTACGTTCAATGGTAATGAACGCATTGAAAATAGGGTTTTCAGAAAACAAATCGGTTTGTAATTTTGATCAAAATATTTTCTCGTTTAAGCTCGAGTTTAGATATCATCGAATTCCATGAGTTTGTAATTCTCAATCTTTAAGGTCAATCTCTAGAATTGAGTAATATCAGTCTTAAAAGCTGATTTTTAATCTTTAAGGAGATTATCCTTTCTGGGGATCTGATTCATTAGTCTTATCCAGCTAATTTGCATGGTGCCCCCCCATTGTACGAGATAAATCCTTCTCATGGTTAGGATAAATCTGACCACATGGCGACCCTGTTTAATGCTGAGGTTCGTGGATTTTCTGCTGATTTTAGTGATGACTTTTCTAGATTTTTCGTCAACCTACAGCTGGTCTGGACGACAACTTCATGACCTAAATCAAGAAGCGCGTTTCTTTTTCGGAAGACTTTACTTCCTTTTTATGATGGAATTGATTCATCGTGTAGATCCATCTCTTCTTTTCTTTCATTGGGTAAAACAGTTTAGTTTAGTTCAAAGCAAAAGTATTTTCAGTTATTTGTTACAGATATATGTGACATATGTTTAAAATAACTTGGTAAATTTTCCCACACTTGGCTTTTATTTTCCTTTTTATCGTCCTCTATTCCATTTTAAATGAATTTTAACATTTTAGTTTGTTTCTCAATTTATGTCCTTTCCGAGGTAACAATAATTTCGGTGTTAAAACCTAGTTTTATCATTCATAAATATGTATAAACATGATTTTGAATTCATTTAATTGAAAATTTTGAAAATTTTTACTAGAATTGGGTAGTTAGTATATAAGACTAGGGCTGTTCTTTTTTATCAGAGAGCACTAGATTCTAATACAACTACTGCTTTACTAGTATTTTTAATGGTAACCAAGTGTATAAAGTAAAAAATTTTAAAATCCGAAAGAATTTAACCCCTTCCCACACTTAAGATCTTGCAATGCCCTCATTTGCAAGAAATCAGTAACAATTTAAATTATTGAGGGTGATTAGTGTGAAAATGATTAAATTTTACCAAAGTTTCCAAATATATTGGCGTTTGTTTGCTGAATGATAAATGGTGCACATCATTTGTTCATTCCGTCTTGTTGTTATTTCACATATATTTTGCATCTTGTCGTCAAAATTAGTTGCTTTTGCTGAACTTAATGCCAGTCTTTGAAAATGCGTTGTTTTACCCTGTTGTGTACATAAGATAAACTTGCAAACATATATACATATTTTTGAAGTTTGGTATATTACCCCACGTTCAAAAATTATTAAAATCTAAGAATAAAAGTTAGATAATTATAAAAATGATTACAATATTAACAAAAGTATTAAACGTATCAATAATTACAAATTACAAAATAATAAAAAATAATAAGTAAACTAAGGATGATATTGGTACCAATAGGGGTTCCAGGCATAACCATAAGTGCTATAGAATGCTTCGGCAGGGTCATACGTAGGATATGGTGGCTGCATCTCTATAGACCAAGGAGGGAAGATGAGTTTCGGTGTAGGAATATAGTTTCTACCTATATGTTGGCAATGAGCTATGATCTGGTTCTGATGAACTTGCCAATCTTCAAATGCTCTCTGTCTAGCATTTTCGTATTCCTGAGAAGCTATAAACCTATGCATTTCTTGCATCTCATTCCCCCCTCCTACATTACCTTGTTGTTGGTTTCTCTCCACCTGTGGATGTCTACCATGGTATCGTACTGCGGCGTTATTTCGCCTTTTCAAAACTTTCGCACCATGGTATACATTTAAACCTATAGTATCGCGGGGTTCTGGTTCTTCTACTAATAATCCTCCCCGACTTATATCCACACCGAGATATTCACCAATCAAAGTAATAAAAATACCACCTCCTATTATGCTATGTGGTCGCATCCCCCGAACCATAGCTGATAAATAATAACCCACACTATACGGTATACTTACAGCGCTTTGTGGGTCTCGAATACACATATGGTAAAACAAATCCCGTTCATTTACTTTTTCCTTGTTTTTACCCCTTTGTGTAATCGAATTAGCTAAAAACCTATGTATCACTCTTAATTCGGCTCTATCTATATCCAAATAAGAGTAATTTCCCCCTTTGAAACGGTGATGGCTTGTCATTTGACTCCACACACCGTGTGTATCAAAATTTTCATCTATCTTTCTACCGTTTTAGTATAAATCCTCTACAATCGGCAGACGCTAACTCCTCAGGCGTATATATACGTAAAGCCTGAGCCATGTCCAGTAAAGACATGTGGCGCATCGAACCGCCTAACAAAAATCTAATAAAAGAACGATCGGTTAAACTAGCTACCCGATCATTCAACTCTATACTACATAACAATTCTTCACACCATACTTTATATACAGGTCTACGTATGGTGAATAAACATATCCAGTCATTAAAAGAAGAATTACCATACCTCTGTACAAGTAATTCCCTAATTGGCCCGGCCAATTCTACAGCTTCTAAGGGTCCCCATTCTATGACCCTTGGTACCTCAACAACCTTAGAATGAAGAGTATGCAAACCCCTTTGATATTTTGGATAATCTATCCAAAGTCTGTCAAATCTCAGGTTCGGGTGCAAATCTTCCAAGTGCATATCAGAAAAGGTCATGACTGGATGAGGTATAAGAAATAGTTTATATTTTACTAGGAAAAACTATTAAATACGATACAATTTTACACAAGATATTTATTTATTTATAGAATGGATATACTTAAACCTTGCTACAACACTTATAGGCAGTGTACCTAATCGTACAGTAGTGTAGTTTTTAGTAAGTCCGGTTCGTTCCACAGGGAAATCTTTAAACAAAGCGTAACGCTATATTAGTTTACTTTTATAAAAATACAAACATATATATAAGTAATATTATTATTATAAAGGGGGGTTTTTACCGTTTAATGACCGGTTTGTCGATTTTAAAACTTTAGTCGCAGTTAAAACCTAATGTAAAATATTAAATAAATAAAAGACTTAATTTAAAGCGTAAAGTAAATAACGATAATGAAATTGCGAATAATAAAAGTGCGATAAAATAAACTTGCGATAATTAAAAAGTACGATAATTAAAAATGCAATTAAATATAATAACAATAAAAAATGCGATAATTAGAAGTGCAATTAAATATAAAATAAAGGAAATTAAATATGAAATAAAAGAATTATGCTTATTTAAACTTCCGTAATCATGATGTTTGACGTGTTGATTTTAGTTTTATGCCCATGGGTTAATTGTCCTTTGTCCTGGATTATTTAATATGTCCGTCTGGTTTTTGTCCATAACAGTCCATCAGTCATAAATATAAAGTGCAAGTGTCCTCGTCAAATTATTATTATACCCGAAGTTAAATATTCCAACTAATTGGGGATTCGAATTGTAACAAGGTTTTAATACTTTGTTTAATGAATACACCAGGTTATCGACTGCGTGTAAACCAAGGTTTTACTACTTTGTTAACAATTACACCAATTACCCTTGAATGTAATTTCACCCCTGTTTTAATTATTCTAGTGGCTATTAATCCATTCCCGTGTCCGGTTAAATGAACGATTATTCGTACATATAAATACCCCGCCCATCGTGTCCGATCGAGTGTATATGGTAATTTATAAGGACGCCCAATTGTAAATCTTTATATTAACATTAACAAACTATCATTTAGTTAAACAAATATAAAGCCCATTAATAGCTCATAGTCTAATTTCCACAAGTGTCGTTCTTTTGTCCAAACCCCAATTATGGTACAAAGTCCAATTACCCAATTTTAGTAATTAGCCCAACATCATGATTACTTCGTTTTAAATAAGCATAATAATAACTTAGCTACGAGACATTAATGTAAAAAGGTTGAACATAACTTACAATGATTTAAAAATAGCGTAGCGTTACACGGACAGAATTTCGACTTACACCCTTACAATATTCGCTAACATACCCTTATTATTAGAATTATAATTATAATTAAAATTAAAATATAAATTATATATATATATATCTCGTATATATGAGAGAAGAGAGAAAAAAATTATTTTTTTGCGATCAGAATTCGGTTGGCTTTATAGGGATTTTCGAAATTTGGAGCTCCGCGACTCGCGGCATATTTTGCCTTCAAACTCCGCGAGTCGCGGAGTTTGAAATTCCAGCTCACACTTTGGAGTCTTTCTCTGCCGACGGTTTTTATTTATAAATATAATATATATATAATTAATATAATTAATTATATATTATATTATATTTATATACCTAGTTAACTTGTAATTTTTAGTCCGTTGTGTCGAGCGTTGAGAGTTGACTCTGGTCCCGGTTCCGGATTTTCGAACGTCCTTGCGTACAATTTAATATCTTGTACTTTGCGTTTTGAATCTTGTACTCTTGTAATTTCGAGACGTTTCTTATCAATAATTGGAACCTTTTTGATTGTCTTTTGTACTTTTGAGCTTTTTGGTCGTTTGCGTCTTCAATTCGTCGAATCTGTCTTTTGTCTTCACCTTTTATTATTTAAACGAATATCACTTGTAAATAGAACAATTGCAACTAAAAGCTTGTCTTTCTTGAGGAATAATGCTATGAAATATATGTTCGTTTTTAGCATTATCAAATATTCCCACACTTGAGCGTTGCTTGTTCTCAAGCAATATCGTTTTGAAATACTAGAATCACTTCTTTATTCTTCACACTTTGTACATAAGTGATTTTCTATACGGCGGTATAAACAATGGTAGTAACGATATGGTTTACAGTCCCACATGACTATAAAAATTTAGATCCATTAAGGAAATTGGATCTTTATGAAAACATTTGATCTTTTGAAAATTAAATCTAGTTTTTACCCTAGATAAGTTTTCCGGAATAACCCTTTACCGGTGTTTGCAAAATATTTTTGTGGGTTTGGTGGGTTTCAGATTTGAAAATTTTAGCTCAAAACTTGCGGTTTTGTGTCACCCCTTGCTAACCTTGTATTTGGAAAGCAACACGTCCAGTTTACTTGTCCCGTATATTACCTTTCGGTAAACTACTGTCCGGTTGTAAAGGAAAGCGTTGAACAAGCAACTGTTAAGGCAATGTCCCCTGACATGCTTTTAATTATGGTCTATAACGTGTCGGACGCAATTACTATCCTTGGTAGGAGCAATAGTAAAGCTCACCCTCATAATTTTTCGGTATGGCACAAGGTCCTGTCTTTGACCATGCTATGCAACCACCGTTCTTACGGTTGACACCCGATTTAGTTCAGGTGACCTAATGAATTCCAGGTGAATTCCTAGGATTTTACGTTCAATGGTAATGAACGCATTGAAAATAGGGTTTTCAGAAAACAAATCGGTTTGTAATTTTGATCAAAATATTTTCTCGTTCAAGCTCGAGTTTAGATATCATTGAATTCCATGATATCTAAAATACTTGTTCGTTTATATTTTACTAGGAAAAACTATTAAATACGATACAATTTTACACAAGATATTTATTTATTTATAGAATGGATATACTTAAACCTTGCTACAACACTTATAGGCAGTGTACCTAATCGTACAGTAGTGTAGTTTTTAGTAAGTCCGGTTCATTCCACAGGGAAATCTTTAAACAAAGCGTAACGCTATATTAGTTTACTTTTATAAAAATACAAACATATATATAAGTAATATTATTATTATAAAGGGGGGTTTTTACCGTTTAATGACCGGTTTGTCGATTTTAAAACTTTAGTCGCAGTTAAAACCTAATGTAAAATATTAAATAAATAAAAGACTTAATTTAAAGCGTAAAGTAAATAACGATAATGAAATTGCGAATAATAAAAGTGCGATAAAATAAACTTGCGATAATTAAAAAGTACGATAATTAAAAATGCAATTAAATATAATAACAATAAAAAATGCGATAATTAGAAGTGCAATTAAATATAAAATAAAGGAAATTAAATATGAAATAAAAGAATTATGCTTATTTAAACTTCCGTAATCATGATGTTTGACGTGTTGATTTTAGTTTTATGCCCATGGGTTAATTGTCCTTTGTCCTGGATTATTTAATATGTCCGTCTGGTTTTTGTCCATAACAGTCCATCAGTCATAAATATAAAGTGCAAGTGTCCTCGTCAAATTATTATTATACCCGAAGTTAAATATTCCAACTAATTGGGGATTCGAATTGTAACAAGGTTTTAATACTTTGTTTAATGAATACACCAGGTTATCGACTGCGTGTAAACCAAGGTTTTACTACTTTGTTAACAATTACACCAATTATCCTTGAATGTAATTTCACCCCTGTTTTAATTATTCTAGTGGCTATTAATCCATTCCCGTGTCCGGTTAAATGAACGATTATTCGTACATATAAATACCCCGCCCATCGTGTCCGATCGAGTGTATATGGTAATTTATAAGGACGCCCAATTGTAAATCTTTATATTAACATTAACAAACTATCATTTAGTTAAACAAATATAAAGCCCATTAATAGCTCATAGTCTAATTTCCACAAGTGTCGTTCTTTTGTCCAAACCCCAATTATGGTACAAAGCCCAATTACCCAATTTTAGTAATTAGCCCAACATCATGATTACTTCGTTTTAAATAAGCATAATAATAACTTAGCTACGAGACATTAATATAAAAAGGTTGAACATAACTTACAATGATTTAAAAATAGCGTAGCGTTACACGGACAGAATTTCGACTTACACCCTTACAACATTCGCTAACATACCCTTATTATTAGAATTATAATTAAAATTAAAATTAAAATATAAATTATATATATATATATTTTACGTATATATGAGAGAAGAGAGAAAATAGATTGATGATTTTGATCAGAATTCGGTTGGATTTATGGGCAGTTTTCAAATTTAGGGCTCCGCGACTCGCGGCATATTTTGCCTTCAAACTCCGCGAGTCGCGGAGTTTGAAATTCCAGCTCACACTTTGGAGTCTTTCTCTGCCGACGGTTTTTAATTATAAATATAATATATATATAATTAATATAATTAATTATATATTATATTATATTTATATACCTAGTTAACTTGTAATTTTTAGTCCGTTGCGTCGAGCGTTGAGAGTTGACTCTGGTCCCGGTTCCGGATTTTCGAACGTCCTTGCGTACAATTTAATATCTTGTACTTTGCGTTTTGAATCTTGTACTCTTGTAATTTCGAGACGTTTCTTATCAATAATTGGAACCTTTTTGATTGTCTTTTGTACTTTTGAGCTTTTTGGTCGTTTGCGTCTTCAATTCGTCGAATCTGTCTTTTGTCTTCACCCTTTATTATTTAAACGAATATCACTTGTAAATAGAACAATTGCAACTAAAAGCTTGTCTTTCTTGAGGAATAATGCTATGAAATATATGTTCGTTTTTAGCATTATCAAATATTCCCACACTTGAGCGTTGCTTGTCCTCAAGCAATATCGTTTTGAAATACTAGAATCACTTCTTTATTCTTCACACTTTGTACATCAGTGATTTTCTATACGGCGGTATAAACAATGGTAGTAACGATATGGTTTACAGTCCCACATGACTATAAAAATTTAGATCCATTAAGGAAATTGGATCTTTATGAAAACATTTGATCTTTTGAAAATTAAATCTAGTTTTTACCCTAGATAAGTTTTCCGGAATAACCCTTTACCGGTGTTTGCAAAATATTTTTGTGGGTTTGGTGGGTTTCAGATTTGAAAATTTTAGCTCAAAACTTGCGGTTTTGTGTCACCCACTTGCTAACCTTGTATTTGGAAAGTAACACGTCCAGTTTACTTGTCCCGTATATTACCTTTCGGCAAACTACTGTCCGGTTGTAAAGGAAAGCGTTGAACAAGCAACTGTTAAGGCAATGTCCCCTGACATGCTTTTAATTATGGTCTATAACGTGTCGGACGCAATTACTATCCTTGGTAGGAGCAATAGTAAAGCTCACCCTCATAATTTTTCGGTATGGCACAAGGTCCTGTCTTTGACCATGCTATGCAACCACCGTTCTTACGGTTGACACCCGATTTAGTTCAGGTGACCTAATGAATTCCAGGTGAATTCCTAGGATTTTACGTTCAATGGTAATGAACGCATTGAAAATAGGGTTTTCAGAAAACAAATCGGTTTGTAATTTTGATCAAAATATTTTCTCGTTCAAGCTTGAGTTTAGATATCATTGAATTCCATGAGTTTGTAATTCTCAATCTTTAAGGTCAATCTCTAGGATTGAGTAATATCAGTCTTAAAAGCTGATTTTTAATCTTTAAGGAGATTATCCTTTCTGGGGATCTGATTCATTAGTCTTATCCAGCTAATTTGCATGGTGCCCCCCCATTGTACGAGATAAATCCTTCTCATGGTTAGGATAAATCTGACCACTTGGCGACCCTGTTTAATGCTGAGGTCCGTGGATTTCCTGCTGATTTTAGTGATGACTTTTCTAGATTTTTCGTCAACCTACAGCTGGTCTGGACAACAACTTCATGACCTAAATCAAGAAGCGCGTGTCTTTTTCGGAAGACTTTATTTCCTTTTAATGATGGAATTGATTCATCATGTAGATCCATCTCTGGCTTAAAGCAAAAGTCACAGATATGCAAGTTGATTATGGTCCAAGAGAAATTGACAATGAAGTTAATCACAATTTCGACACCACATCTACCTAAGTGTGAGGAGATTCAAGTGTTCTAAAAAGAAAATGCTCTCTAGAGTTAGTTGTTCTGTTCTCGTGTAGTTCCGAGAATGGAATCCGATTGGTCTTTTCCGCTAGCAGACACTAAAGAACTAGTTTTCTCCCCCCATTCTGATTTTTTTTTATTTTGTAGGTTTTATATGAAATTAATATGCTTTTTAAATTTAAGTTTTGTGTGAATTTAAAAACAAAATTTACTTTATTTCATTAAGTAAAAAAATGATTTCTAAAATTCGTCGTGAGTTGAAGATTAGGTAGTTGAACCGAAATTACTTTAACCGAGGGCGGGACGAGAAATTTTGTTATCATTATTTTTAATTTAATTGATTTAAAGTATGCCAAAAAAAAAAAAATATTAGATTTTATAAATTTTTGAACGTGGGGTAATATACCCAACTTCAAAATTATGTATGTTTGTATTTTATGTTATATACAAAACAGGGTAAAATAACGCACTTTCAAAGACTGTCATTAAGTTCAGAAAAAGGTACTAATTTTGACGACAAGAAACAAAATATCAAATGTGAAATAACAACAATATGTTTGCAAACTCGGTATTTTTAATCATTTTTATACACTAATCACCCTCATGAATTTAAATTTTTACTGATTTCTTGCAAATGAGGGCATTGCAAGATCTCAAGTGTGGGGAAGGGTTATAAATTCTTTCGGGTTTACACTTGTTTTAATTGCCAAATTTTGTGAAAATTTGAAAAAATTTCAACTAAATGAATTCAAAATCATGTTTATACATATTTATGAACGATAAAACTAGGTGTTAATGCCGAAATTATTGTTACCAAGAGGACATAAATTGAGAAACAACCCAAAACGCTTGAATTCATTTAAAATGGGATAGAAGAAAATAAAAAGGCAAAGAAAAGAATAAATAAAAGCTAAGTGTGGGGAGAATGTACCAAGTTATTCAATTAAAAACTATCTATCACATTTTTGTATAAGAATTATTGCAGGTACTTTTGCTTTGGATGATACTAATCAGTTTTACCCGGTTTACTGTAATATATTTTAAAGAAAGATGGATCTACACGATGAATCAATTCCATCATTAAAAGGAAGTAAAGTCTTCCGAAAAAGACACGCGCTTCTTGATTTAGGTCATGAAGTTGTCGTTCAGACCAGCTGTAGGTTGACGAAAAATCTAGAAAAGTCATCTCTAAAATCAGTAGGAAATTCACGGACCTCAGCATCAAACAGGGTCGCCATGTGGTCAGATTTATCCTAACCATGAGAAGGATTTATCTCGCATAATGGGGGGCACCGTGCAAATTAGCTTGATAAGACTAATGAATCAAATCCCCAGAAAGGATAATCTCCTTAAAGATCAAAAATCAGCTTTTAAGACTGATATTACTCAATCCTAGAGATTGACCTTAAAGATTGAGAATTACAAACTCATGGAATTCAATGATATCTAAACTCGAGCTTGAACGAGAAAATATTTTGATCAAAAATAAAACCGATTTGTTTTCTGAAAACCTATTTTCAATGCGTTCATTACCATTGAACGTAAAATCCTGAGAATTCATCAGAATTCATTAGGTCACCTAAACCAAATCGGGTGTCAACCGTAAGAAACGGTGGTTGCATAGCATGGTCGGAGACAGGACCTTGTGCCAGACCGAAAAATCATAGGATGATCTTTACTATTGCTCCTACAAAGGATAGTACTAGCATCCGACACGTTTTAAGACCATAATCATATGCATGTCATTAGACATTGCCTTAACAGTTTCTTGTTCATCGCTTTCCTTTACAACCGGACGGTAGTTTGCCGAAAGGTAATATACGGGACAAGTAAACTGGACGTGTTGCTTTCCTAATACAAGGTTAGCAAGTGGGTAACACAAAACCACAAGTGTTGAGCTAAAATTTTTAAATCTGAAACCCACACAACCCACAAAAATATTTTGCAAACACCGGTGAAGGGTTATTCCGGAAAACTTATCTAGGGTAAAAGCTAGATTAAATTTTCAAAAAGATCAAATGTTTTCATAAAGATCCAATTTCCTATCGGATCTAAATTTTCATAGTCATGTGGAACTGTAAACCGCCTTTCAAATGTGCACTTTGCTTTGGAAACCGAAAGTAAATCAGCTATTTGATTGCAAGTGTCGTTGACCTAAACCCGAGGCAACTGTGGATGACACACCCACCTTTAACCATGGTTCTATCGTTACTATCATTGTTTATACCACCATATCAAAATCACTAATGTACAAAGTGTGATGAATAAAAAAGTGATTCATGTATGTTTTTATTTCAAGTTCTGTATTGCTTGAGGACAAGCAACGCTCAAGTGTGGGGATATTTGATAAGGCTAAAAAAGAACATATATTTCATAGCAATATCCCTTCTAAATAATAGGTTTTCATATGTAATTGTATTATATTTTCATTGTAATTGTTTAAATAAATAAGTGCGAAGACAAAAGGCGAAAACGAAGATTTGAAGACACAAACGTCCAAAAAGCTCAAATGTACAAGATACAATTCAAAAGGTTCAATTTATTGATGAGAAACGTCTAAAAATGACAAGAGTACAAGTTACAAAACGCAAAGTACAAGATATTAAATTATACGAAAGGACGTTCGAAAATTCGGAACCGAGACATGAACCAACTTTCAACGCTCGACGCAACGGAGCTAAAATTACAAGTTAACTATGCTCAAGAATATAATATAATATTTAAATAATTCATAATAAGAATAATAATAAATAATAAAAAGTTGTTAATTGAGCATAGTTAAGGGGTCATAAGTGAAAATTTCAAATCACCAATTGTCTATAAAATGAAATTCACGGTGTAATGAAAAGAACACCTTCACTTCATTTTTCTTTCTTTCCCTCTGTAAGAATATATATATTTATATTTATAATATTAAGTTTAATTTAAGTTTAATAATAATTGGGTTATTGTAAGAAATATTTTACGGGTTTTAAAGTCGAAACTCTGCCCGTGTAACGCTACGCGATTAATCACCACTGTAAGCTATGTTCTTCCTTTTTAAATTAATGTATCGTAACTAAGTTATTATTATGCTTATTTGAGCCGAAGTAATCGTGATGTTGGGCTAAAATATTAAGAAGGGGTTATTGAACTTTGGACCATAATTAAGGTTTGGGCAAAAGACCGACACTTGTGGAAATTGAACTATTGACTATTAATAGATAGGGGGTATTGTCTAATTGAGTGACAACTCATTGGAGTCTGTCGAACCTATCTTCAAATTAATTAACCTAATAATTAATAATGATTATGGTTGTCCTATTTAGTGACGTTCATATGGAATCTGTTATAATCATTTAATTAATCAATTGGGTTGGGTAATTGATTATTCATTCTGATCAAGTGGATGAATTAATATTCATAAACTAATTAAAACAGGGGTGGATTACATACAGTGATAACTGGTGTAATTGTTGACAGAAGTGATAACTGCGTCACAGTTTAAATCCTTAATCAGTTGGAATATTTGACTTCGGGTATAAGGGTAATTTGACGAGGATACTCGCACTTTATATTTATGACCGATGGACTATTATGGACAAAAACCAGATAGACGTATCAAATAAACCAGGACAAAGGACAATTAACCCATGGTAATAAATTAAAATCAACACGTCAAACATCATGATTACTGAAGTTTAAATAAGCATAATTCTTTTATTGTATTTCTCATCGTATCTTTATTTACTGTCATTTTATTACTCGCAATTTTATTTACTGTCATTTTATTTATTGTCATTATTTTACGCACTTTAATTATCGTCATTTATCTTTGCGCTTAAAATATAGAATCGACAAACCGGTCATTAAACGGTAAAACCCCCTTTTATAATAATATTACTACTTATATAATTATATATATTTTGTATAAATATAGTTGTTAAAAATATAGTAAGTATCACCAGCTCCCTGTGGAACGAACCGGACTTACTAAAAACTACACTACTCTACGATTAGGTACACTGCCTATAGTGTTGTAGCAAGGTTTAGGTATATCCCATCCGTAAATTAATAAAACTTGTGTCATATTTTGTAGTTTTACTAGGAAAAACTATTAAATACGATACAATTTTACACAAGATATTTATTTATTTATAGAATGGATATACTTAAACCTTGCTACAACACTTATAGGCAGTGTACCTAATCGTACAGTAGTGTAGTTTTTAGTAAGTCCGGTTCGTTCCACAGGGAAATCTTTAAACAAAGAGTAATGCTATATTAGTTTACTTTTATAAAAATACAAACATATATATAAGTAATATTATTATTATAAAGGGGGGTTTTTACCGTTTAATGACCGGTTTGTCGATTTTAAAACTTTAGTCGCAGTTAAAACCTAATGTAAAATATTAAATAAATAAAAGACTTAATTTAAAGCGTAAAGTAAATAACGATAATGAAATTGCGAATAATAAAAGTGCGATAAAATAAACTTGCGATAATTAAAAAGTACGATAATTAAAAATGCAATTAAATATAATAACAATAAAAAATGCGATAATTAGAAGTGCAATTAAATATAAAATAAAGGAAATTAAATATGAAATAAAAGAATTATGCTTATTTAAACTTCCGTAATCATGATGTTTGACGTGTTGATTTTAGTTTTATGCCCATGGGTTAATTGTCCTTTGTCCTGGATTATTTAATATGTCCGTCTGGTTTTTGTCCATAACAGTCCATCAGTCATAAATATAAAGTGCAAGTGTCCTCGTCAAATTATAATTATACCCGAAGTTAAATATTCCAACTAATTGGGGATTCGAATTGTAACAAGGTTTTAATACTTTGTTTAATGAATACACCAGGTTATCGACTGCGTGTAAACCAAGGTTTTACTACTTTGTTAACAATTACACCAATTATCCTTGAATGTAATTTCACCCCTGTTTTAATTATTCTAGTGGCTATTAATCCATTCCCGTGTCCGGTTAAATGAACGATTATTCGTACATATAAATACCCCGCCCATCGTGTCCGATCGAGTGTATATGGTAATTTATAAGGACGCCCAATTGTAAATCTTTATATTAACATTAACAAACTATCATTTAGTTAAACAAATATAAAGCCCATTAATAGCTCATAGTCTAATTTCCACAAGTGTCGTTCTTTTGTCCAAACCCCAATTATGGTACAAAGCCCAATTACCCAATTTTAGTAATTAGCCCAACATCATGATTACTTCGTTTTAAATAAGCATAATAATAACTTAGCTACGAGACATTAATATAAAAAGGTTGAACATAACTTACAATGATTTAAAAATAGCGTAGCGTTACACGGACAGAATTTCGACTTACACCCTTACAACATTCGCTAACATACCCTTATTATTAGAATTATAATTAAAATTAAAATTAAAATATAAATTATATATATACATTTTACGTATATATGAGAGAAGAGAGAAAATAGATTGTTTTTTTGCGATCAGAATTCGGTTGGCTTTATAGGGATTTTCGAAATTTGGGGCTCCGCGACTCGCGGCAAAATCCTCTTCAAACTCCGCGAGTCGCGGAGAATGAATTTACAGCTCACACCCTTGGAGTCTTTCTCTGCCGACGGTTTTATAATATATATATAATATATATATAATTAATATAATTAATTATATATTATATTATATTTATATACATAGTTAACTTGTAATTTTTAGTCCGTTGCGTCGAGCGTGAAGAGTTGACTCTGGTCCCGGTTCCGGATTTTCGAACGTCCTTGCGTACAATTTTATATTTTGTACTTTGCGTTTTGAATCTTGTACTCTTGTAATTTCGAGACGTTTCTTATCAATAATTGGAACCTTTTTGATTGTCTTTTGTACTTTTGAGCTTTTTGGTCGTTTGCGTCTTCAATTCGTCGAATCTGTCTTTTGTCTTCACCTTTTATTATTTAAACGAATATCACTTGTAAATAGAACAATTGCAACTAAAAGGTTGTCTTTCTTGAGGAATAATGCTATGAAATATATGTTCGTTTTTAGCATTATCAAATATTCCCACACTTGAGTGTTGCTTGTCCTCAAGCAATATTGTCTTGAAATACTAGAATCACTTCTTTATTCTTCACACTTTGTACATCAGTGATTTCTATACGGCGGTATAAACAATGGTAGTAACGATATGGTTTACAGTCCCACATGACTATAAAAATTTAGATCCATTAAGGAAATTGGATCTTTATGAAAACATTTGATCTTTTGAAAATTAAATCTAGTTTTTACCCTAGATAAGTTTTCCGGGATAACCCTTTACCGGTGTTTGCAAAATATTTTTGTGGGTTTGGTGGGTTTCAGAATTGAAAATTTTAGCTCAAAACTTGCTGTTTTGTGTCACCCACTTGCTAACCTTGTATTAGGAAAGCAACACGTCCAGTTTACTTGTTCCGTATATTACCTTTCGGCAAACTACCGTCCGGTTGTAAAGGAAAGCGTTGAACAAGCAACTGTTAAGGCAATGTCCCGTGACATGCTTTTGATTATGGTCTATAACGTGTCGAACGCAATTACTATCCTTGGTAGGAGCAATAGTAAAGCTCACCCTTATAATTTTTCGGTCTGGCACAAGGTCCTGTCTTTGACCACTATGCAACCACCGTTCTTACGGTTGACACCTGATTTAGTTCAGGTGACCTAATGAATTCCAGGTGAATTCCTAGGATTTTACGTTCAATGGTAATGAACGCATTGAAAATAGGGTTTTCAGAAAACAAATCGGTTTGTAATTTTGATCAAAATATTTTCTCGTTTAAGCTCGAGTTTAGATATCATCAAATTCCATGAGTTTGTAATTCTCAATCTTTAAGGTCAATCTCTAGGATTGAGTAATATCAGTCTTAAAAGCTGATTTTTAATCTTTAAGGAGATTATCCTTTCTGGGGATCTGATTCATTAGTCTTATCCAGCTAATTTGCATGGTGCCCCCCCCATTGTACGAGATAAATCCTTCTCATGGTTAGGATAAATCTGACCACATGGCGACCCTGTTTAATGCTGAGGTCCGTGGATTTCCTGCTGATTTTAGTGATGACTTTTCTAGATTTTTCGTCAACCTACAGCTGGTCTGGACGACAACTTCATGACCTAAATCAAGAAGCGCGTTTCTTTTTCGGAAGACTTTACTTCCTTTTAATGATGGAATTGATTCATCGTGTAGATCCATCTCTTCTTTTCTTTCATTGGGTAAAACAGTTTAGTTTAGTTCAAAGCAAAAGTATTTTCAGTTATTTGTTACAGATATATGTGACATATGTTTAAAATAACTTGGTAAATTTTCCCACACTTGGCTTTTATTTTCCTTTTTATCGTCCTCTATTCCATTTTAAATGAATTTTAACATTTTAGTTTGTTTCTCAATTTATGTCCTTTCCGAGGTAACAATAATTTCGGTGTTAAAACCTAGTTTTATCATTCATAAATATGTATAAACATGATTTTGAATTCATTTAATTGAAAATTTTGAAAAATTTTACTAGAATTGGGTAGTTAGTATATAAGACTAGGGCTGTTCTTTTTTATCAGAGAGCACTAGATTCTAATACAACTACTACTTTACTAGTATTTTTAATGGTAACCAAGTGTATAAAGTAAAAAATTTTAAAATCCGAAAGAATTTAACCCCTTCCCACACTTAAGATCTTGCAATGCCCTCATTTGCAAGAAATCAGTAACAATTTAAATTATTGAGGGTGATTAGTGTGAAAATGATTAAATTTTACCAAAGTTTCCAAATATATTGGCGTTTGTTTGCTGAATGATAAATGGTGCACATCATTTGTTCATTCCGTCTTGTTTTTATTTCACATATATTTTGCATCTTGTCGTCAAAATTAGTTGCTTTTGCTGAACTTAATGCCAGTCTTTGAAAATGCGTTGTTTTACCCTGTTGTGTACATAAGATAAACTTGCAAACATATATACATATTTTTGAAGTTTGGTATATTACCCCACGTTCAAAAATTATTAAAATCTAAGAATAAAAGTTAGATAATTATAAAAATGATTACAATATTAACAAAAGTATTAAACGTATCAATAATTACAAATTACAAAATAATAAAAAATAATAAGTAAACTAAGGATGATATTGGTACCAATAGGGGTTCCAGGCATAACCATAAGTGCTATAGAATGCTTCGGCAGGGTCATACGTAGGATATGGTGGCTGCATCTCTATAGACCAAGGAGGGAAGATGGGTTTCGGTGTAGGAATATAGTTTCTACCTATATGTTGGCAATGAGCTATGATCTAGTTCTGATGAACTTGCCAATCTTCAAATGCTCTCTGTCTAGCATTTTCGTATTCCTGAGAAGCTATAAACCTATGCATTTCTTGCATCTCATTCCCCCCTCCTACATTACCTTGTTGTTGGTTTCTCTCCACCTGTGGATGTCTACCATGGTATCGTACTGCGGCGTTATTTCGCCTTTTCAAAACTTTCGCACCATGGTATACATTTAAACCTATAGTATCGCGGGGTTCTGGTTCTTCTACTAATAATCCTCCCCGACTTATATCCACACCGAGATATTCACCAATCAAAGTAATAAAAATACCACCTCCTATTATGCTATGTGGTCGCATCCCCCGAACCATAGCTGATAAATAATAACCCACACAATACGGTATACTTACAGTGCTTTGTGGGTCTCGAATACACATATGGTAAAACAAATCCTGTTCATTTACTTTTTCCTTGTTTTTACCCCTTTGTGTAATCGAATTAGCTAAAAACCTATGTATCACTCTTAATTCGGCTCTATCTATATCCAAATAAGAGTAATTTCCCCCTTTGAAACGGTGATGGCTTGTCATTTGACTCCACACACCGTGTGTATCAAAATTTTCATCTATCTTTCTACCATTTAGTATCAATCCTCTACAATCGGCAGACGCTAACTCCTCAGGCGTATATATACGTAAAGCCTGAGCCATGTCCAGTAAAGACATGTGGCGCATCGAACCGCCTAACAAAAATCTAATAAAAGAACGATCGGTTAAACTAGCTACCCAATCATTCAACTCTATACTACATAACAATTCTTCACACCATACTTTATATACAGGTCTACGTATGGTGAATAAACATATCCAGTCATTAAAAGAAGAATTACCATACCTCTGTACAAGTAATTCCCTAATTGGCCCGGCCAATTCTACAGCTTCTAAGGGTCCCCATTCTATGACCCTTGGTACCTCAACAACCTTAGAATGAAGAGTATGCAAACCCCTTTGATATTTTGGATAATCTATCCAAAGTCTGTCAAATCTCAGGTTCGGGTGCAACTCTTCCAAGTGCATATCAGAAAAGGTCATGACTGGATGAGGTATATCCTGCTTGTAGTAGTTATCCACCTCCTGTTGTTCCAAATTCTCAGCAGGAGCATTGCGGGCTTGGGATGAAGATTCACCCCTTTCATTCTGCAAAACACATCAAACACAATTTTTGTGCATCCAAATATGCATTAGTGTCAGCAAAATAATCAATCAAAATAATTACAATGACATTATCAATTTATATCAAACATAAGCTCATTTTCACATTTTTATCAAATCTACACTTTTTCAAATAAGCATATACGAAAATGTTCGCCAAGTTCATAAACATTCAACTCAAATAACATGTCAAAATAATCATTACTAGCAATTAAACAAGTCTCAAATGGCATTATCTTTCAAAAATCAAGTTCATGAATTTTAGACTTGAAAAAGTCCACTTTAATTCTCAAAAGCATGTTTAGGCTCAAAGTTTGGATCATTTAACTACCTAAACATGTTACACTACTTAATTTAGCAACAATTCATGACAAAAATCGGCCATAACCTGTTTATATCAAAAAGCCCCAAATTTGCTCAAGAACACAAACCCTAGATTATTCAAAATTTGAAGTTTAAGGCTTCTAATCATGTTAAACAGCATCAATCTAGGTTATACAAGCATAATACATAAACAATTTAAGTCTAATTACACTAAAAAGCATCAAAATCAAATTGGGGAAAAAAATTGCTCAAGAACATCAAATTTCGAATTAAATGGTGTTTAGGTGTAGAAATTTACCGTTTTTCTTGAGTAATTCTTAGATAGCATCCTTCTCAACATGATTTTAGCAAAAGATTTGGTGATTAACGGTTAAAAATTGTGATTTTTGGGGTGTTTTTGGGTGGTTTTTCGGAGTTTTTTCGCTGTTATTTTTCGCAGTGTTTGAGTTGTGTGGTGCACTGATCGTTCAGCTCTTTTATTTTTTTTTCTGATTTTCGGTCCCTCCGCGAGTCGCGGAGATTTAAGCTCCAAACTCCGCGAGTCGCGGAGTTTGGTATTTTTTTTTTTTTTATTTTTTTTTATAATCATTAACTTATTAAAACAATTAAGTAATTAATTTTAAAATTTTGTTTCCCTTGTTATTTAGGACGAGGTCGTTTCGGATTGATGTCCTAGTCCGTCTCTCGACAAAATTTTAAAATTTGTCTTTTTGTAGCGATTGTTTTAAAAGCTAAGATTTTTGGGTTTTTTTAATGTTTTTGGCATACTTTAAATCAATAAGATTAAAAATAATGATAATAAAAGTTCTCGTCCCTCCCTTGGGTAAAGCAATTTCGGTTCAAAGACCTAGTCTTCAACTTACGACGAATTTTAAAAATCATATTCTTAACTTAATGAGATAAAGTAAATTTTTGTTTTTAAATTCACACAACTTAAATATGAAATTCAAAATTAATATTAAAAATTCACACCAAACTTAAAATTTGAAATGCATAAAATTAAAAATTTATATTTTAAAAATTAAAAATTCACACCAAACTTAATTTAAAAAATTTATAAATTCATATCAAACTTATATTAATTTTTCAAATATTTACAATTTTAAATATATTGTTTTTACAAAGTTTACAATATTAATTTAAGATTTAAATATTAATTTTAAAAATATGGTAAGAATAAAATTAAAAATCTTTTTGTCTTTTTATCCCACTTTAATCAATCAAATATTATCAAAAATATGCGCCCCTCTTTTCGGTAAAGTAATTTCGGTTCCAAGACCTAATTTAACTCATGACGAATTTTTGAAATATTTTGGGTTGATTGATTAAAGATATTTATACCTTAAGAATAAACGTTAAATTTCGCAGTGATGTAATAAATTTTTGAATGATATCAATAATTTCGGTCGCCAAACCTAATTTTATTCAATACCAATTTAATACTTTTTAGCGAACAAATTAGCGTTTATTATCAAAAGGTTAAAAATAAAAATAAAAATAAAAACTGTACAGACATACCTGTGAAATAGATTTCTTAGTTATATGATCTATCCCATTCATAAGATAGTCGGTTTAATTGATTTTTCATGGCTACATAGGCGTAACCTCGAGCATTCAGTGTCTTTTCTTCTAAACATATGAACGGTCCGTCTCTGCATAAAGTAACAAATTCGGTATTTGAATAGGTTTGATTATTTGAACATTTACCTCCATGTGACCATTTTCCGCATTTGTGACATCGTTCTAGGTGTCGTGCTCTTCTTTTTGCTGCGGATTTTGATTTTCCTTTACCAAATTGTAACTTATTATCTTCGCATCTGGATTCTTTTCTAACTCCGTCCATTCTTTCTCTGATTACTGATACTATTTCACTCGGGAGTATGTCATTATTACGTTTAGTGATCAAAGCGTGTAGCATTAGACCATGGTTTAGTTCACAGGCAGTCTTCATTTCGTAAAAACCTAAAAAAAATAAAAATTCAGAATGGGGGGAGAAGACTAGTTCTTTAGGGTCTGCTAGGGAAAGACCATTCGGGTTCCATTTTCGAGAACTACACGAAAACAGACAATCTAACTCTAACAGAAATACATATTATCCTTTAAAGACTTGATTCTCCCCACACTTAGTTAGCTGTGGTGTCGAAATTGTGATTAACTTCGTTGTCGACTTCCATCAGACCATGTATGTAATGTTTAACTCTGTGACCATTAACTTTAAATTCAATCCCATTTGAATTTATTAATTCTATCGTTCCGTATGGGAAAACTCTTTTGACTATGAATGGTCCAGACCATCTTGATTTCAATTTTCCAGGAAATAGCTTGAATCGTGAATTGAAAAGAAGAACTCTGTCTCCTTCTTTAAATTCTTTTGAACTTCTGATTCTTTTATCATGCCATTTCTTCGTTCTTTCCTTATAGATTAACGAATTTTCGTATGCTTTATGTCTTAATTCTTCTAATTCGTTTAGTTGACTTAATCGTAGACGTCCGGCTTCATGTAAATCAAGATTACATGTCTTCAAAGCCCAAAATGCTTTGTGTTCAATTTCTACTGGAAGATGACATGCTTTTCCATAAACAAGTCTAAAAGGTGTGGTTCCAATTGGAGTTTTGTAGGCTGTTCTAAAAGCCCAGAGTGCATCCTCCAATTTAATGGACCATTCCTTCGGATTTGATCCTACGGTTTTCTCTAGAATACGTTTTAAAGCTCGATTGGTATTTTCAACTTGTCCACTTGTTTGTGGATGATATGCGGTGGAGATTTTATGAGTTACTCCATATCTTTTAAGAACTTTCTCAAGTTGATTATTACAGAAATGAGTACCCCGATCACTTATTAAAGCTTTCGGTGTTCCAAACCTTGCAAAAAGACGTTTTAAAAAGTTGACTACAACTCGTGCATCGTTAGTTGGGAGAGCTTGTGCTTCCGCCCATTTAGATACATAATCAATGGCTACGAGTATATATAGATTATTATGAGATTTTGGAAATGGACCCATAAAGTCAATACCCCAAATGTCAAATACTTCACATACTTGGATGACATTTTGTGGCATTTCATCACGTTGACTTATTTTTCCGGCCCTTTGACATGCATCACAAGATTTGCAAAGAAGGTGTGCGTCTTTGTAAATTGTAGGCCAATAGAATCCAGCTTCATAAACTTTTCTTGCTGTTAGTTGAGGCCCATAATGCCCTCCTGTTGGTCCTGTGTGACAATGGTTTAAAATTTTACTAGCTTCATCTCCAAATACACATCGGCGTATTATTCCATCGGGACAACTTTTAAACAGATGTGGATCTTCCCAGAAATAGTGTTTTATATCACTGAAGAATTTCTTTCGTCTTTGGTACGATAATCCTTTTTCAAGGAATCCACAAACTAAGTAGTTTGCATAGTCTGCAAACCATGGGATTTCTTTATAATCTATCTTCAATAGATATTCATCAGGAAAGTTGTCTTGTATGGCTGATTCATTTAGAACTTCTAATTCGGGATTTTCAAGACGAGAAAGATGATCAGCGGCGAGATTTTCTGCTCCTCTTTTATCTCGGATTTCAATATCAAACTCTTGTAAGAGTAAGATCCAACGGATTAATCTTGGTTTAGCATCTTGTTTTGAAAATAGGTATCTAAGAGCAGAATGGTCAGTATAGACCACCGTTTTTGCTAGAACGAGATATGATCGAAATTTGTCAAAAGCAAAGACAATAGCAAGGAGTTCTTTTTCAGTAGTTGTATAGTTCGTTTGTGCTCCTTGTAACGTCTTACTAGCATAATATATAGGTTGAAATCGTTTTTCAATCCTTTGTCCTAAAACGGCTCCCATTGCAAAATCACTTGCATCGCACATTAGTTCAAATGGTAGATTCCAATTTGGTGTTATCATGATCGGTGCATTAGTGAGTTTCTCTTTAAGAATATTAAAAGATTTGATACACTCATCTGAAAAGATGAATGGAGCATCCTTTTCTAGGAGTTTATTCATGGGAGTGGCAATTTTAGAAAAATCTTTTATGAAACGTCGGTAAAAACCGGCATGCCCTAGAAAACTCCTAACTCCTCTAACATTGGTGGGATGTGGAAGTTTAGCAATTACATCTACTTTAGCTCTATCCACTTCAATTCCTTCTTTTGAAATTTTATGTCCAAGAACGATGCCTTCTTTAACCATGAAATGGCATTTCTCCCAATTAAGTACTAGATTTGATTTTTTGCATCTAATTAGCATTCGTTCCAGATTAATTAGACATGATTTAAATGTATCACCGAAGACTGAAAAGTCATCCATGAATACTTCCATGCATTCTTCTATCATGTCGTGAAAAATCGCCATCATGCACCTTTGAAAGGTTGCAGGGGCGTTACAAAGTCCAAATGGCATGCGTTTGTAAGCAAAAGTACCATAAGGGCACGTGAATGTGGTTTTCTCTTGATCCTCGGGTGCTATTGGAATTTGAAAATATCCGGAAAATCCATCTAGAAAACAATAGTAACTATTTCCGGCTAATCTTTCCAACATTTGATCTATGAAAGGTAAGGGAAAGTGATCTTTTCTGGTGGCGTCATTTAATTTTCTATAATCAATACATACACGCCATCCTGTTACAGTCCTAGTAGGAATAAGCTCATTTTTCTCATTTGTAATGACAGTCATGCCACCCTTCTTAGGTACGCATTGAACTGGGCTTACCCATGGACTATCAGAAATTGGATATATCAAACCTGCATCTAGCAGTTTAATAATCTCTTTCTTAACTACATCTTGCATATTAGGATTTAGTCTTCGTTGGCGTTGCACATACGTTTTATGACCTTCTTCCATAAGGATTTTATGTGTGCAATACGAAGGACTTATTCCTTTAATATCATGAATCTTCCATGCAATGGCTGGTTTATGAGATTTCAACACAGAAATGAGTTGTGATTTCTCATTTTTAGTAAGAGAAGACGATATTATTACAGGTAATTCAGATTCACCATGTAAATAAGCGTATTCCAAATGGTTTGGAAGTGGCTTTAACTCTAATTTCGGAGGTTCTTCTATCGATGATTTATATCGATATTTGTCTTCTTCTTTTAGCATTTGAATTTCTTCTGTTGTTGGTTCATATCCATTAGCTATAAGTGTAGCTAACATTTCAGCTTCATCAATTGGTTCATTATCTTCTCCTAAAGAACATTCTCCTGTTCCTTGTAATTCTGGAAATTCTTCTAATAATTCTGCATGTGCATCTATAATTTGAATATAATAACATGTATCATCTGCAGATTGTGGTTGTTGCATTGCTCTATCAACTGAAAAGGTAACACTCTCATCCTCTATACTTAGGGTCAATTTCTTACCGAACACGTCTATCATTGCTTTAGCCGTGTTTAAGAATGGTCTTCCTAATATGAGAGGAACTTGAGAATCTTCTTCCATGTCCAAAACAACAAAATCTACTGGAAATACTAAAGTACCAACTTTAACTAGCATGTTCTCCATTATTCCTCTAGGATATTTTATTGATCTATCGGCTAGTTGTATGCTTATTCTGGTTGGTTTCAATTCTCCAAGGTCTAGTTTAGCGTATAGTGAATACGGCATTAGATTTATACTAGCACCTAAGTCTGCCAATGCTTCTATTGAACTAAGACTACCCAGAAAACATGGAATTGTGAAACTTCCTGGATCAGATAATTTTTCTGGTATCTTATTCAACAGCACTGCTGAACAATTAGCATTCATAGTAACAGCCGAGAGTTCTTCCATTTTCTTTCTATTTGAGATTAGATCTTTCAAGAATTTAGCATATCTTGGCATTCCTGAAATCACATCAATGAAAGGAAGATTTACATTTATCTGTTTAAACATATCCAAAAATTTGGATTGCTCGGCTTCAAGTTTTTCTTTCTTCATTTTACTCGGGTAAGGAAGTGGTGGTTGGTATGGTTTAACATAAGGTTTATCCTTAACTGTGTTATCTTCATTAACTTTTTCAACTACCGGTTCTTTTTCCTTATCTTGATCAGGTTGTGGTTCTTGTGGAGTAGGAATGGTTTCATCAGAAGTTACAGGTATTTCAGGTGGTTTAAGTGTTGTACCACTTCTTGTGGTAATGGCTTTAGCTGTTTCATTTCGGGGGTTAGCATTTGTATCGCTCGGTAAACTTCCCGGTTTTCTTTCACCTATTAACCTTGCTAGGTTACTTACTTCTTGTTCCAGATTTTGAATAGAAGCTTGTTGATTTCTAAATGCTTGAGCATTTTGTTCATTGGTTTGTTTCTGAGATGTGAAAAACTGTGTTTGAGTTTCAACTAGCTTCGTCATCATATCTTCTAAATTCGGCTTTTTATCATCTGTTTGTTGTGGTGGTTTGTTTTGAAAATTAGGTCTTTGCTGATTGTAAGTATTATTGGATACTTGTTGATTGCTAGGACCTTGTTGGTTGTTGTATGGAATATTTCGGTTATAATTCTGGTTTTGATTGTAAATCGGTCTTGGCGGTTGATAATTATTCTGATAATTATTTCCAGGCATTTGGTTTATGTATGAAATATTCTCTCTTTGTTCCATTGTTAATTCAATACTGAGACAATCTTTTGTCAAATGTGGTCCTCCACACTGCTCACAACTAATTCGTATTGAGTGAATATCCTTAGTCATCTTTTCCATTCGTCTCTCCACATCATCTATCTTTGCGGAAATGGAATCTAAGTCATGGCTAGAATCGGCTCTAGCTGCTTTAGATGATCTAACGATATCTTTTTCTTGGTGCCACTCATGTGAGTGGGAAGCAGTGTTATCAATAATTTTGTAAGCATCAGTTTCGGTTTTCTTCATAATAGAACCACCAGCTGCTATATCTATGTCTTTCCTTGTAGTGATGTCGCATCCTTGGTAGAATATTTGTACTATTTGACAGGTGTCTAAACCATATTGCGGACATCCTCTTAACAACTTTCCATATCTAGTCCACGCCTCATATAGAGTTTCATTTGGCTTCTGTGTGAACGTAACAATTTCTGCTTGAAGTCTTACGGCTTTAGATGCAGGAAAGAATTGTTTAAGAAATTTGTCAACTAAAACGTCCCATGTATCGATCGCCCCTTCAGGTAACGATTCCAACCAATCTTTGGCTTCTCCCTTTAAAGTCCAGGGAAATAACATGAGATATATCTGTTCATCCTCCACTTCTCGTATTTTAAATAGTGTGCAGATCCTATTAAAGGTACGTAGATGTTCATTTGGATCTTCCTTCGGCGCACCACTAAATTGGCATTGATTAGTCACCATGTGTAGAATTTGTCCTTTGATTTCATAATCTGGCGCATTAATGTCTGGATGAGTAATTGCGTGACCTTGGCCAGTGCGTTTAGCTCTCATTCGGTCTTCCATACTTAAAGGTTCCAGATTCTCCATAATTGAATTTGTTGAATCGGTATCACTAGATGATTCTGATTTAATGGTTCGTTCCTCAACAATCTCTGTTTGAATGATTGGTGGCTCCGGAGGAAAGTTTAATGGTTCAGGATCTACGAACCGTTCCTGAATATTCTCCGGATTCTCAATTGTGAGGTCGGGTTCAAAAAATGGATTATCGGAAATTTGAACTGAAGTACTTGGTCTACTGGATGACGATTCTAAAGAAAAATCAATGGCGGTTATATTTGCTAAATGTCTTGATCTAGTTACAGGTGGTGAACGTACAAAAGGTGATGAACGTCTTGCTCGGTGCATTCACTGAATATCCTATTAGTTTTTTAAAAAGGAAAGAAAAATTATAATAAGTTATCCAATCAATAGACTTTTCTGATTTTGCCCACGTTTCGAATAGCCAAAAGATGCAGCAGAGGGGCAGGATTCGTTTGGTCTCAATATAATTGAGGACTGTTTGGCTCCAATAACCCGGTCCACGTACAAATCCAACTATTACTACGAACCAGAAAATTTTGATGTCTATCAATTTAACCACTTAAAATAAATTTTCGTAATTTTAAGAAATTTAGATAAGAAGTAGAAAAAAATTCTAAGTCCTAAAAACTAGGATGGCGAGAAATAAGAGAGAAAAAGAGTTCGTCGCAAAAGGTCGAAAAAGAAAAAAAATGGTTGAAAAATAAAAGGTGACGGAAAAATAAAAGAAACTTATAAAAACTTAAAAATACTTGACTAACCTAACCTTATTACTACAACTAACTTAAAATTATAATCGCAAATTGAAATTACTAATTGAAATGATAATTGATACATAGTAAAAGGTGTCTAAAAATATTAAAGCTTACAGGAAAAACTAAATCCCAAATGGAAATAACTTAAAAAGAAACTAAAACTTAAAAAGGCGTCGCAAAATTCTAAAGCATCTAAATCTTAGTCTAAAGAAAAAGCACTTAAGGAATTCTACGGCAAAGCCTAAAAATCTAGGAGTAAAAATGACTATAGCAAAAACTAAGTTTAAAATTAAATATGAGCTAAAAATACAAAAGTTACGCTACAACGATTAAAAAGGGACAAAATATAAAAATATACAAAAAGTTGTAAAAATTACAATTTTTATAAAAATATTATTTTTATATTATTTATTTATTAAAACTATTAATTTTACAATTTAATTAAACTAATTTAACTAAATAAAACAAATTAAATAAAAAGTAAATCTTAAAATAAAACTAATAATAATAATAATAATAATTAGGGTTAAATAATAATAATAATTAATTAATACCCGTAATTAATGCTGAATTAGGGCTTCTTGTTCGCGTGTCAGGTACCCTCCGCGAGTCGCGGTAATTATTGCATCAAACCCCGCGAGTCGCGGGGTTCAAAAATTCAGATGACAGCTTTAAATTCGACGCGTTTTTTCTTTATTTATTTTTTTTTTATTTTCTGTTTGTAATTTTTTTTCTATAAATAAAAGATAGTTAATAAAACTTATATTTTTATAAACTAAAATAGAAATAAAGAAACTTATAAAACTTAAATATTTAACAAAATCTTAAAAATACTTATATTTTTGTTTTTCTTTTTATATTTTTGAATAATTAAAACGTATTTTTACAAAAACGAATTTTTAATAAAAGTAAACTAAAAATCTTTTTTTTTTTATATTAGCATTGCGCTTCCGGCTTTTAAGATAAGTCCCCGGCAGCGGCGCCAAAAATACTTGATGTCGAAGCTAAGTGTATAAGAAATAGTTTATATTTTACTAGGAAAAACTATTAAATACGATACAATTTTACACAAGATATTTATTTATTTATAGAATGGATATACTTAAACCTTGCTACAACACTTATAGGCAGTGTACCTAATCGTACAGTAGTGTAGTTTTTAGTAAGTCCGGTTCGTTCCACAGGGAAATCTTTAAACAAAGCGTAACGCTATATTAGTTTACTTTTATAAAAATACAAACATATATATAAGTAATATTATTATTATAAAGGGGGGTTTTTACCGTTTAATGACCGGTTTGTCGATTTTAAAACTTTAGTCGCAGTTAAAACCTAATGTAAAATATTAAATAAATAAAAGACTTAATTTAAAGCGTAAAGTAAATAACGATAATGAAATTGCGAATAATAAAAGTGCGATAAAATAAACTTGCGATAATTAAAAAGTACGATAATTAAAAATGCAATTAAATATAATAACAATAAAAAATGCGATAATTAGAAGTGCAATTAAATATAAAATAAAGGAAATTAAATATGAAATAAAAAAATTATGCTTATTTAAACTTCCGTAATCATGATGTTTGACGTGTTGATTTTAGTTTTATGCTCATGGGTTAATTGTCCTTTGTCCTGGATTACTTAATATGTCCGTCTGGTTTTTGTCCATAACAGTCCATCAGTCATAAATATAAAGTGCAAGTGTCCTCGTCAAATTATTATTATACCCGAAGTTAAATATTCCAACTAATTGGGGATTCGAATTGTAACAAGGTTTTAATACTTTGTTTAATGAATACACCAGGTTATCGACTGCGTGTAAACCAAGGTTTTACTACTTTGTTAACAATTACACCAATTATCCTTGAATATAATTTCACCCCTGTTTTAATTATTCTAGTGGCTATTAATCCATTCCCGTGTCCGGTTAAATGAACGATTATTCGTATATATAAATACCCCGCCCATCGTGTCCGATCGAGTGTATATGGTAATTTATAAGGACGCCCAATTGTAAATCTTTATATTAACATTAACAAACTATCATTTAGTTAAACAAATATAAAGCCCATTAATAGCTCATAGTCTAATTTCCACAAGTGTCGTTCTTTTGTCCAAACCCCAATTATGGTACAAAGCCCAATTACCCAATTTTAGTAATTAGCCCAACATCATGATTACTTCGTTTTAAATAAGCATAATAATAACTTAGCTACGAGACATTAATATAAAAAGGTTGAACATAACTTACAATGATTTAAAAATAGCGTAGCGTTACACGGACAGAATTTCGACTTACACCCTTACAACATTCGCTAACATACCCTTATTATTAGAATTATAATTAAAATTAAAATTAAAATATAAATTATATATATATATTTTACGTATATATGAGAGAAGAGAGAAAATAGATTGTTTTTTTGCGATCAGAATTCGGTTGGCTTTATAGGGATTTTCGAAATTTGGGGCTCCGCGACTCGCGGCAAAATCCTCTTCAAACTCCGCGAGTCGCGGAGAATGAATTTACAGCTCACACCCTTGGAGTCTTTCTCTGCCGACGGTTTTATAATATATATATAATATATATATATAATTAATATAATTAATTATATATTATATTATATTTATATACATAGTTAACTTGTAATTTTTAGTCCGTTGCGTCGAGCGTGAAGAGTTGACTCTGGTCCCGGTTCCGGATTTTCGAACGTCCTTGCGTACAATTTTATATTTTGTACTTTGCGTTTTGAATCTTGTACTCTTGTAATTTCGAGACGTTTCTTATCAATAATTGGAACCTTTTTTATTGTCTTTTGTACTTTTGAGCTTTTTGGTCGTTTGCGTCTTCAATTCGTCGAATCTGTCTTTTGTCTTCACCTTTTATTATTTAAACGAATATCACTTGTAAATAGAACAATTGCAACTAAAAGGTTGTCTTTCTTGAGGAATAATGCTATGAAATATATGTTCGTTTTTAGCATTACACGGACAGAATTTCGACTTACACCCTTACAATATTCGCTAACATACCCTTATTATTAGAATTATAATTATAATTAAAATTAAAATATAAATTATATATATATATATATATATCTCGTATAAATATAAAGTTTTTTTTTTATTACCTTTAGATTTTTAGACTCTAGTTACAATTTTTAGTATTAAGTTTAGTTTTGCCATAGTTATTTTTATTTCTAGAATTTTTAGGTTTGCCGTAAAATCCCTTAAGTGCTTATTCCTTAGATTAAGATTTATGTGCTTTAGAATTTTGCGACGCCGTTTTTCGCGCTACTTTCTTATTTTTATTTTTCGACGCCTATTTTTCGACCTTTTATTTTTCGACCTTTTGCGATGAACTCTTTTTCTCTCTTATTTCTCGCCATCCTAGTTTTTAGGACTTAGAATTTTTTTCTACTTCTTATCTAAATTTCTTAAAATTACGAAAATTTATTTTAAGTGGTTAAATTGATAGACATCAAAATTTTCTGGTTCGTAGTAATAGTTGGATTTGTACGTGGACCGGGTTATTGGAGCCAAACAGTGCTCAATTATATTGAGACCAAACGAATCCTGCCCCTCTGCTGCATCTTTTGGCTATTCGAAACGTGGGATATTATTTAGCGTTTTAGTGCTCCCCGGCAGCGGCGCCAAAAACTTGATGATGTAGCGTGAGGGTACGAAATAGTATTATTTTTAATACAAAATACTACAAAATATGACACACGTTTTATTAATTTACGGATGGGATATACCTAAACCTTGCTACAACACTATAGGCAGTGTACCTAATCGTAGAGTAGTGTAGTTTTTAGTAAGTCCGGTTCGTTCCACAGGGAGCTGGTGATACTTACTATATTTTTAACTATATTTATACAAAATATATATAATTATATAAGTAGTAATATTATTATAAAAGGGGGATTTTACCGTTTAATGACCGGTTTGTCGATTCTATATTTTAAGCGTAAAGATAAATGACGATAATTAAAGTGCGTAAAATAATGACAATAAATAAAATGACAGTAAATAAAATTGCGAGTAATAAAATGACAGTAAATAAAGATACGATGAGAAATATAATAAAAGAATTATGCTTATTTAAACTTCCGTAATCATGATGTTTGACGTGTTGATTTTAATTTATTACCATGGGTTAATTGTCCTTTGTCCTGGTTTATTTGATACGTCTATCTGGTTTTTGTCCATAATAGTCCATCGGTCATAAATATAAAGTGCGAGTATCCTCGTCAAATTACCCTTATACCCGAAGTCAAATATTCCAACTGATTAAGGATTTAAACTGTGACGCAGTTATCACTTCTGTCAACAATTACACCAGTTATCACTGTATGTAATCCACCCCTGTTTTAATTAGTTTATGAATATTAATTCATCCACTTGATCAGAATGAATAATCAATTACCCAACCCAATTGATTAATTAAATGATTATAACAGATTCCATATGAACATCACTAAATAGGACAACCATAATCATTATTAATTATTAGGTTAATTAATTTGAAGATAGGTTCGACAGACTCCAATGAGTTGTCACTCAATTAGACAATACCCCCCATCTATTAATAGTCAATAGTTCAATTTCCACAAGTGTCGGTCTTTTGCCCAAACCTTAATTATGGTACAAAGCCCAATTACCCAATTTTAGTAATTAGCCCAACATCATGATTACTTCGTTTTAAATAAGCATAATAATAACTTAGCTACGAGACATTAATGTAAAAAGGTTGAACATAACTTACAATGATTAAAAATAGCGTAGCGTTACACGGACAGAATTTCGACTTACACACTCAAACGATCTCTATCATAAATCTTATTATTATCATAATTTAAAATTAAAATTAAGATTATTGTTATATCTGATTACATTAACATTATGATAGAGAATTATAGATATAAATTATAGATATTGATATTGATAGATAGAAAAATAAGAAAAAGATAGAAAAAATGATCGAAAAAAGTCTCCCTCTATCGATCGTAATACGTCGCCTTTTATAGGCAAATTATAAATTTGAATTTTCGCTTATGACCCCTGAACTATGCTCAATTAACAACTTTTTATTATTTAATATTATTCTTATTATGAATTATTTAAATATTATATTTTATTCTTGTGCATAGTTGACTCGTAATTTTTACACCGTTGTGTCGAGCGTTGAGAGTTGACTCTGGTCCCGGTTCCGGATTTTCGAACGTCCTTTCGTACAATTTTATATTGTGTACTTTGCGTTTTGTAACTTGTACTCTTGTCATTTTTAGACGTTCCTCATCAATAATTTGAACCTTTTTAATTGTATCTTGTACATTTGAGCATTTTGGACCTTTTTGTCTTCAAATCTTCGTTTTCGCCTTTTGTCTTCGCACTTATTTAAAATAAACGAATATTACTTGAAAATGGAACAATTGCAACTAAAATCTTGTCTTTCTTGGGGGATTTTGCTATGAAATATATGTTCCTTTTTAGCCTTATCAATATCCCCACACTTGAGCGTTGCTTGTCCTCAAGCAATACAGTCTTGAAATAATATAATACATCACACGAATCACTTCTTTATTCTTCACACTTTGTACATCAGTGATTTTGATAGAGCGGTATAAACAATGATATTAACAATAGAACCATGGTTAAAGGTGGGTGTGTCATCCACAGTTGCCTTGGGTTTAGGTCAACGACACTTGCAATCAAATAGCCGATTTACTTTCGGTTTCCAAAGCAAAGTGCACATTTGAAAGGCGGTTTACAGTCCCACATGACTATGAAAATGTAGATCCTTAAGGAAATTGGATCTTTATGAAAACATTTGATCTTTTGAAAATTCAAGCTAGATTTTACTCTAGACAAGTTTTCTGATTTGATCCATCATCGGTGTTGTAAAATATATTTGTGGATCAATATTTTGGCTAAAAACTTTTAGGTTCGTGTAATCCACTGCTATCCCAGTATCGGAAAGCACACATCCAATTTACTTGTTCCGTATATTACCTTTCGGTAAACTACCGTCCGGTTGTAAAGGAAAGCGATGAACAAGAAACTGTTAAGGCAATGTCCCGTGACATGCATTTGATTATGGTCTAAAAATATGTCGGATGCTAGTACTATCCTTGGTAGGAGCAATAGTAAAGATCATCCTATGATTTTTCGGTCTGGCACAAGGTCCTGTCTCCGACCATGCTATGCAACCACCGTTCTTACGGTTGACACCCGATTTGGTTCAGGTGACCTAATGAATTCTGTTGAATTCCCAGGATTTTACGTTCAATGGTAATGAACGCATTGAAAATGGATTTTCAGAAAACAAATCGGTTTTAATTTTGATCAAAATATTTTCTCGTTCAAGCTCGAGTTTAGATATCATTGAATTCCATGAGTTTGAATTCTCAATCTTTAAGGTCAATCTCTAGGATTGAGTAATATCAGTCTTAAAAGCTGATTTTTAATCTTTAAGGAGATTATCCTTTCTGGGGATCTGATTCATTAGTCTTATCAAGCTAATTTGCACGGTGCCCCCCCATTGTACGAGATAAATCCTTCTCATGGTTAGGATAAATCTGACCACATGGCGACCCTGTTTGATGCTGAGGTCCGTGGATTTCCTGTTGATTTTAGAGATGACTTTTCTAGATTTTTCGTCAACCTACAGCTGGTCTAGACGACAACTTCATGACCTAAATCAAGAAGCGCGTTTCTTTTTCGGAAGACTTTACTTCCTTTTAATGATGGAATTGATTCATCGTGTAGATCCATCTTTCTTTCAAAAGTATTATAGTAAATCGGGTAAAACTGATTAGTATCATCCAAAACAAAAGTACCTGCAATAATCTTGTACAAAGATATGTGATAGATAGTTTTTAATTGAATAACTTGGTACATTCTCCCCACACTTAGTTTCTTTCTTTGCCTTTTTATTCTCCTTTATTCCATTTTAAATGAATTCAATCGTTTTAGGGTGTTTCTCAATTTATGTCCTTTCCGAGGTAACGATAATTTCGGCATTAACACCTAGTTTTATCGTTCATAAATATGTATAAACATGATTTTGAATTCATTTAGTTAAAAAAATTTTAAAATTTTCATAATATTTAGAAAATAAGCCAAGTATAAACCCGAGAGAATTTATAACCCTTCCCCACACTTGAGATCATGCAATGCCCTCATTTGCATGAAATCAGACTAAATTTAAATTCATGAGGGTGATTAGTGTAGATAAGTGATTAAAAATACCGAGTTTGCAAACATATTGTTGTTATTTCACATTTGATATTTTGCGTCTTATCGTCAAAATTAGTACCTTTTGCTGAACTTAATGTTAGTCTTTGAAAGTGCGCCGTTTTACCCTGTTTTGTACATAATAAAATACAAACATACATATACATATTTTTGAAGTTTGGTATATTACCCTACTTTCAAAAATTTATAATATTTAATATTTTTTTGGCATACTTTAAATCAATAAAATTAAAAATAATGATAACAAAATTTGTCGTCCCGCCCTCGGGTAAAGCAATTTCGGCTCAACTACCTAATCTTCAACTCACGACGAATTTTAGAAATCATTTTTTTACTTAATGAAATAAAGTAAATTTTGTTTTTAAATTCACACAAAACTTAAATTTAAAAAGCATATTAATTTCATATAAAACCTACAAAATAAAAAAAAATCAGAATGGGGGGAGAAAACTAGTTCTTTAGTGTCTGCTAGCGGAAAAGACCAATCGGATTCCATTCTCGGAACTACACGAGAACAGAACAACTAACTCCAGACAGCATTTTCTTTTTAGAACATTTGAATCTCCCCACACTTAGGTAGCTGGGGTGTCGAAATTGTGATTAACTTCATCGTTAATTTCTCTTGGTCCATAATCAACTTGCATATCTGTGACTTTTTCTTTAAGCCAGTGCCCGGCTTCTTCCGTAATATCCCAAAATTCAACTAGTTTCGCCCTTTCTTTAGGCGACAGATTGGATACTAACCGGTTACATAACTTAAAGTTCCCCTTACTTCTAGCATCAATAGCCCGTTTAAAAAGTTTCTTCATTGAACGGTTAATAACGGGGTCATTTAATTTCGTATCAATAACGGGGTTCTTTGTTATCATGTCATCATTAGGTGTTACTTCATTTTCCCCACACTTAGGCGTTTTATTATTATTAAGTACTACCGTTGGAGTTGGTAAAACAACATGGTTCTTACCAATCGTTTTTTCTGGTTCAACGGTCTTGGTTGGTAGAGATTTAGACTTTCGAATCATAAAGGTGATTGATTTGTCACCACTACTAAGTGTCATTCTACCGTTTCTTACATCAAAGAACGCCCCGGTGGACGCTAAGAATGGTCGACCTAAAATTAGAGGAATGTTTGGGTCCTCTTCTATGTCAATGACAATGAATTCGACTAGAAAGGTTAAATTACCTACTTGAATGGGTAGGTTGTCAGCAATTCCAACTGGGTGCTTAATGGTTTGATCAAAGAATCGAACACTCATATCCGTTGGAGTTAACTCACCTACACCTAATCTCTTATATAAGGAAAGAGGCATAACACTCACACTTGCACCTAAATCTGCTAGTGCATCATACATGACACAATCACTAAGTAGACAAGGAACAATAAATTCACCCGGATCACCTACCCTAGGTGGAGGTTTTGGTGGAACTGTATTCACCGGGTTTACTTCTACGGCTTTTGTTTCTTGTACTTTCTTATTCTTTTTCTTCTTCTTCTTTCCAGAAGTATCACAATCTTTATTACTTATTACTTGCTCATACTCAACTCCTTTTCTTGGAAACGGGATGGGTGGTTTGTATGGTGTCACCACTGGCTTTACATACTCGGGTGGTGGTGGTGGTGTAACTTCTTCATTGTTACTCACATCTAAAACCTTCCCATCTTCTGGAGCTGGTTTTTCAGAATTTGTTGACACCATATTAACATTCTCTTTCCGAGGATTTACTTCAGTATTACTCGGTAGCTTTCCTTGTTCCCTCTCACTCATCATGCTAGCAAGAGTACCTACGTGTTTTTCTAGATTCAAAATGGAAGCTTGTTGAGTTCTTAATGACTGATCAAACCTCTCGTTCGTTTGGGTTTGAGTTTCAATAAATTGTGTTTGAGATTCAACTAGCTTGAATACCACGTCTTCCATATTTGACTTTTTCTCTTCGGTTTGTTGTTGTGGTTTATATAAGCCAGGTCTTTGTTGATTGAAAGTGTTGTTTTGAGTTGGTTGGTTATTCGGACCTTGTTGGTTATACCAGTTATTTTCGGGTCCTTTTGGATTGTAAAGAATGTTTTGATTTCGATTGAAGTTTAGCTTTGGCGGTTGATAATTATTTTGATAATTATTTCCCGGCCTTTGGTTCATATAGAAAACATTCTCTCGTTGTTCCATCGTTTGTTCAATGTGACAGTCTTTCATTAAGTGTGGTCCACCGCATTGCTCACAACTGATTCGTATTGCGTGAATATCTTTATTCATCTTTTCCATTCGTCTTTCGAAAGCATCTATTTTTGCGGAAACGGAATCAAAGTCATGGCTAGAATCGGCTCTAGCCTCTTTAGATGATCGAAAGATATCTTTTTCTTGGTGCCACTCATGAGAGTGGGATGCTGTGTTATCAATGATCTTGTAAGCTTCAGTTGCGGTTTTCTTCATAATGGAACCACCAGCTGTTATGTCGATGTCTTTTCGTGTAGCAACATTGACACCTTGGTAGAATATTTGTACTATTTGGTAAGTGTCTAAACCGTGTTGAGGACATCCTCTCAACATCCTTCCGAATCTTGTCCACGCCTCATATAATGTTTCATTTGGCTTTTGCGTGAACGTAACAATTTCTCCTTGAAGTCTCACGGCTTTGGATGCCGGAAAGAATCGTTTAAGAAATTTTTCAACTAAAACATCCCATGTGTCAATCGCCCCTTCAGGTAACGATTCTAACCAATCTTTGGCTTCTCCCTTTAAAGTCCAGGGAAACAACATGAGATAGATCTGCTCATCTTCCACTTCTCGGATTTTGAATAGTGTACAAATTCTATTAAACGTACGAAGATGTTCGTTTGGGTCTTCATTCGGCGCACCACTGAATTGGCATTGATTAGTCACCATGTGTAGAATTTGTCCTTTGATTTCATAATCTGGAGCATTAACTTCTGGTTTAATAATGGCATGACCTTGGCCCGTGCGTGTAGCTCTCATTCGGTCTTCCATACTTAGAGGTTCTAGATTTTCCATGATTGGAAGTGTTGTATCTGAATCACTAGAGGTTTCTGATTTAATGGTTTCTTTCCTCAACAATCTCTGTTTGAATGATTGGTGGTTCCGGAGGAAAGTTTAATGGTTCGGGATCTACAAACCGTTCCTGAATATTCTCCGGATTCTCAATTGTGAGGTTTGTTTCAAAAACTGGATTATCGGAAATTTGAGTTTGAGGATTTGGTCGACTTGATGACGATTCTAAAGAAAAATCAACGGCGGCGATATTCGTTAAACGATGTCTTGATCGAGTTACAGGTGGTGAACGTATGACCGGCGGCGAACGTCTTGCTCGGTGCATTCACTGAATATCCTATTAGTTTTTAAAAAGGAAAGAAAAATTATAATAAGTTATCCAATTAATAGACTTTTCTGATTTTGCCCACGTTTCGAATAGCCAAAAGATGCAGCAGAGGGGCAGGATTCGTTTGGTCTCAATATAATTGAGGACTGTTTGGCTCCAATAACCCGGTCCACGTACAAATCCAACTATTACTACGAACCAGAAAATTTTGATGTCTATCAATTTAACCACTTAAAATAAATTTTCGTAATTTTAAGAAATTTAGAGAAGAAGTAGAAAAAATTCTAAGTCCTAAAAACTAGAATGGCGAGAAATAAGAGAGAAAAAGAGTGCGCGTCGAAAAGTGTCGAAAAATGAAAAAGGCGAAGAGTGACTTAAAAGTCTTTAAAACACGCGACTAATCGATCCTTATTACGACTATTATCTTAAAATTAAAACTACAAATGGAGATTACTAATTGAAATTGTAATTGATACATAGGTAAAAGCGTCAAAAAAATAAAAATAAGAAAATAGCACGAAAAATGACGTCGCAAAATTTTAAGGCACCTAAATTTTAATCTAAAGAAAAAGTACTTAAGGGATTTTACGGCAAAACTAAAAATTCTAGAAGTAAAAATAACTATGGCAAAACTAAACTTAATACTAAAAGTTGCGAATATAGTCTAAAAATTTAAAGGTAATAAAACTAAAAAAAAAAAATTTTTATAGACAAAATCTTAAAAATATATTTTTTTTTTTATAATTTTTTTTTTTTTTTTACGTTTTTTTTTTTTTTTTACGTTTATATTTTTGCAAATATAAATTAAAAATATAGCGTTTTAGTGCTCCCCGGCAGGGCGCCAAAAACTTGATGATGTAGCGTGAGGGTACGAAATAGTATTATTTTTAATACAAAATACTACAAAATATGACACAAGTTTTATTAATTTACGGATGGGATATACCTAAACCTTGCTACAACACTATAGGCAGTGTACCTAATTGTAGAGTAGTGTAGTTTTTAGTAAGTCCGGTTCGTTCCACAGGGAGCTGGTGATACTTACTATATTTTTAACTATATTTATACAAAATATATATAATTATATAAGTAGTAATATTATTATAAAATGGGGGTTTTACCGTTTAATGACCGGTTTGTCGATTCTATATTTTAAGCGTAAAGATAAATGACGATAATTAAAGTGCGTAAAATAATGACAATAAATAAAATGACAGTAAATAAAATTGCGAGTAATAAAATGACAGTAAATAAAGATACGATGAGAAATATAATAAAAGAATTATGCTTATTTAAACTTCCGTAATCATGATGTTTGACGTGTTGATTTTAATTTATTACCATGGGTTAATTGTCCTTTGTCCTGGTTTATTTGATACGTCTATCTGGTTTTTGTCCATAATAGTCCATCGGTCATAAATATAAAGTGCGAGTATCCTCGTCAAATTACCCTTATACCCGAAGTCAAATATTCCAACTGATTAAGGATTTAAACTGTGACGCAGTTATCACTTCTGTCAACAATTACACCAGTTATCACTGTATGTAATCCACCCCTGTTTTAATTAGTTTATGAATATTAATTCACCCACTTGATCAGAATGAATAATCAATTACCCAACCCAATTGATTAATTAAATGATTATAACAGATTCCATATGAACATCACTAAATAGGACAACCATAATCATTATTAATTATTAGGTTAATTAATTTGAAGATAGGTTCGACAGACTCCAATGAGTTGTCACTCAATTAGACAATACCCCCCATCTATTAATAGTCAATAGTTCAATTTCCACAAGTGTCGGTCTTTTGCCCAAACCTTAATTATGGTACAAAGCCCAATTACCCAATTTTAGTAATTAGCCCAACATCATGATTACTTCGTTTTAAATAAGCATAATAATAACTTAGCTACGAGACATTAATGTAAAAAGGTTGAACATAACTTACAATGATTAAAAATAGCGTAGCGTTACACGGACAGAATTTCGACTTACACACTCAAACGATCTCTATCATAAATCTTATTATTATCATAATTTAAAATTAAAATTAAGATTATTGTTATATCTGATTACATTAACATTATGATAGAGAATTATAGATATAAATTATAGATATTGATATTGATAGATAGAAAAATAAGAAAAAGATAGAAAAAATGATCGAAAAAAGTCTCCCTCTATCGATCGTAATACGTCGCCTTTTATAGGCAAATTATAAATTTGAATTTTCGCTTATGACCCCTGAACTATGCTCAATTAACAACTTTTTATTATTTAATATTATTCTTATTATGAATTATTTAAATATTATATTTTATTCTTGTGCATAGTTGACTCGTAATTTTTACACCGTTGCGTCGAGCGTTGAGAGTTGACTCTGGTCCCGGTTCCGGATTTTCGAACGTCCTTTCGTACAATTTTATATTGTGTACTTTGCGTTTTGTAACTTGTACTCTTGTCATTTTTAGACGTTCCTCATCAATAATTTGAACCTTTTTAATTGTATCTTGTACATTTGAGCATTTTGGACCTTTTTGTCTTCAAATCTTCGTTTTCGCCTTTTGTCTTCGCACTTATTTAAAATAAACGAATATTACTTGAAAATGGAACAATTGCAACTAAAATCTTGTCTTTCTTGGGGAAAAATACTTGATGTCGAAGCTAAGTGTATAAGAAATAGTTTATATTTTACTAGGAAAAACTATTAAATACGATACAATTTTACACAAGATATTTATTTATTTATAGAATGGATATACTTAAACCTTGCTACAACACTTATAGGCAGTGTACCTAATCGTACAGTAGTGTAGTTTTTAGTAAGTCCGGTTCGTTCCACAGGGAAATCTTTAAACAAAGCGTAACGCTATATTAGTTTACTTTTATAAAAATACAAACATATATATAAGTAATATTATTATAAAGGGGGGTTTTTACCGTTTAATGACCGGTTTGTCGATTTTAAAACTTTAGTCGCAGTTAAAACCTAATGTAAAATATTAAATAAATAAAAGACTTAATTTAAAGCGTAAAGTAAATAACGATAATGAAATTGCGAATAATAAAAGTGCGATAAAATAAACTTGCGATAATTAAAAAGTACGATAATTAAAAATGCAATTAAATATAATAACAATAAAAATGCGATAATTAGAAGTGCAATTAAATGTAAAATAAAGGAAATTAAATATGAAATAAAAGAATTATGCTTATTTAAACTTCCGTAATCATGATGTTTGACGTGTTGATTTTAGTTTTATGCCCATGGGTTAATTGTCCTTTGTCCTGGATTATTTAATATGTCCGTCTGGTTTTTGTCCATAACAGTCCATCAGTCATAAATATAAAGTGCAAGTGTCCTCGTCAAATTATTATTATACCCGAAGTTAAATATTCCAACTAATTGGGGATTCGAATTGTAACAAGGTTTTAATACTTTGTTTAATGAATACACCAGGTTATCGACTGCGTGTAAACCAAGGTTTTACTACTTTGTTAACAATTACACCAATTATCCTTGAATGTAATTTCACCCCTGTTTTAATTATTCTAGTGGCTATTAATCCATTCCCGTGTCCGGTTAAATGAACGATTATTCGTACATATAAATACCCCGCCCATCGTGTCCGATCGAGTGTATATGGTAATTTATAAGGACGCCCAATTGTAAATCTTTATATTAACATTAACAAACTATCATTTAGTTAAACAAATATAAAGCCCATTAATAGCTCATAGTCTAATTTCCACAAGTGTCGTTCTTTTGTCCAAACCTCAATTATGGTACAAAGCCCAATTACCCAATTTTAGTAATTAGCCCAACATCATGATTACTTCGTTTTAAATAAGCATAATAATAACTTAGCTACGAGACATTAATATAAAAAGGTTGAACATAACTTACAATGATTTAAAAATAGCGTAGCGTTACACGGACAGAATTTCGACTTACACCCTTACAACATTCGCTAACATACCCTTATTATTAGAATTATAATTAAAATTAAAATTAAAATATAAATTATATATATATATATATTACGTATATATGAGAGAAGAGAGAAAATAGATTGTTTTTTTGCGATCAGAATTCGGTTGGCTTTATAGGGATTTTCGAAATTTGGGGCTCCGCGACTCGCGGTAAAATCCTCTTCAAACTCCGCGAGTCGCGGAGAATGAATTTACAGCTCACACCCTTGGAGTCTTTCTCTGCCGACGGTTTTATAATATATATATAATATATATATAATTAATATAATTAATTATATATTATATTATATTTATATACATAGTTAACTTGTAATTTTTAGTCCGTTGCGTCGAGCGTGAAGAGTTGACTCTGGTCCCGGTTCCGGATTTTCGAACGTCCTTGCGTACAATTTTATATTTTGTACTTTGCGTTTTGAATCTTGTACTCTTGTAATTTCGAGACGTTTCTTATCAATAATTGGAACCTTTTTGATTGTGTTTTGTACTTTTGAGCTTTTTGGTCGTTTGCGTCTTCAATTCGTCGAATCTGTCTTTTGTCTTCACCTTTTATTATTTAAACGAATATCACTTGTAAATAGAACAATTGCAACTAAAAGGTTGTCTTTCTTGAGGAATAATGCTATGAAATATATGTTCGTTTTTAGCATTATCAAATATTCCCACACTTAAGTATTGCTTGTCCTCAAGCAATATTGTCTTGAAATACTAGAATCACTTCTTTATTCTTCACACTTTGTACATCAGTGATTTCTATACGGCGGTATAAACAATGGTAGTAACGATATGGTTTACAGTCCCACATGACTATAAAAATTTAGATCCATTAAGGAAATTGGATCTTTATGAAAACATTTGATCTTTTGAAAATTAAATCTAGTTTTTACCCTAGATAAGTTTTCCGGGATAACCCTTTACCGGTGTTTGCAAAATATTTTTGTGGGTTTGGTGGGTTTCAGAATTGAAAATTTTAGCTCAAAACTTGTTGTTTTGTGTCACCCACTTGCTAACCTTGTATTAGGAAAGCAACACGTCCAGTTTACTTGTTCCGTATATTACCTTTCGGCAAACTACCGTCCGGTTGTAAAGGAAAGCGTTGAACAAGCAACTGTTAAGGCAATGTCCCGTGACATGCTTTTGATTATGGTCTATAACGTGTCGGACGCAATTACTATCCTTGGTAGGAGCAATAGTAAAGCTCACCCTTATAATTTTTCAGTCTGGCACAAGGTCCTGTCTTTGACCACTATGCAACCACCGTTCTTACGGTTGACACCCGATTTAGTTCAGGTGACCTAATGAATTCCAGGTGAATTCCTAGGATTTTACGTTCAATGGTAATGAACGCATTGAAAATAGGGTTTTCAGAAAACAAATCGGTTTGTAATTTTGATCAAAATATTTTCTCGTTTAAGCTCGAGTTTAGATATCATCGAATTCCATGAGTTTGTAATTCTCAATCTTTAAGGTCAATCTCTAGGATTGAGTAATATCAGTCTTAAAAGCTGATTTTTAATCTTTAAGGAGATTATCCTTTCTGGGGATCTGATTCATTAGTCTTATCCAGCTAATTTGCATGGTGCCCCCCCATTGTACGAGATAAATCCTTCTCATGGTTAGGATAAATCTGACCACATGGCGACCCTGTTTAATGCTGAGGTCCGTGGATTTTCTGCTGATTTTAGTGATGACTTTTCTAGATTTTTCGTCAACCTACAGCTGGTCTGGACGACAACTTCATGACCTAAATCAAGAAGCGCGTTTCTTTTTCGGAAGACTTTACTTCCTTTTAATGATGGAATTGATTCATCGTGTAGATCCATCTATTCTTTTCTTTCATTGGGTAAAACAGTTTAGTTTAGTTCAAAGCAAAAGTATTTTCAGTTATTTGTTACAGATATATGTGACATATGTTTAAAATAACTTGGTAAATTTTCCCACACTTGGCTTTTATTTTCCTTTTTATCGTCCTCTATTCCATTTTAAATGAATTTTAACATTTTAGTTTGTTTCTCAATTTATGTCCTTTCCGAGGTAACAATAATTTCGGTGTTAAAACCTAGTTTTATCATTCATAAATATGTATAAACATGATTTTGAATTCATTTAATTGAAAATTTTGAAAAATTTTACTAGAATTGGGTAGTTAGTATATAAGACTAGGGCTGTTCTTTTTTATCAGAGAGCAATAGATTCTAATACAACTACTGCTTTACTAGTATTTTTAATGGTAACCAAGTGTATAAAGTAAAAAATTTTAAAATCCGAAAGAATTTAACCCCTTCCCACACTTAAGATCTTGCAATGCCCTCATTTGCAAGAAATCAGTAACAATTTAAATTATTGAGGGTGATTAGTGTGAAAATGATTAAATTTTACCAAAGTTTCCAAATATATTGGCGTTTGTTTGCTGAATGATAAATGGTGCACATCATTTGTTCATTCCGTCTTGTTGTTATTTCACATATATTTTGCATCTTGTCGTCAAAATTAGTTGCTTTTGCTGAACTTAATGCCAGTCTTTGAAAATGCGTTGTTTTACCCTGTTGTGTACATAAGATAAACTTGCAAACATATATACATATTTTTGAAGTTTGGTATATTACCCCACGTTCAAAAATTATTAAAATCTAAGAATAAAAGTTAGATAATTATAAAAATGATTACAATATTAACAAAAGTATTAAACGTATCAATAATTACAAATTACAAAATAATAAAAAATAATAAGTAAACTAAGGATGATATTGGTACCAATAGGGGTTCCAGGCATAACCATAAGTGCTATAGAATGCTTCGGCAGGGTCATACGTAGGATATGGTGGCTGCATCTCTATAGACCAAGGAGGGAAGATGGGTTTCGGTGTAGGAATATAGTTTCTACCTATATGTTGGCAATGAGCTATGATCTGGTTCTGATGAACTTGCCAATCTTCAAATGCTCTCTGTCTAGCATTTTCGTATTCCTGAGAAGCTATAAACCTATGCATTTCTTGCATCTCATTCCCCCCTCCTACATTACCTTGTTGTTGGTTTCTCTCCACCTGTGGATGTCTACCATGGTATCGTACTGCGGCATTATTTCGCCTTTTCAAAACTTTCGCACCATGGTATACATTTAAACCTATAGTATCGCGGGGTTCTGGTTCTTCTACTAATAATCCTCCCCGACTTATATCCACACCGAGATATTCACCAATCAAAGTAATAAAAATACCACCTCCTATTATGCTATGTGGTCGCATCCCCCGAACCATAGCTGATAAATAATAACCCACACAATACGGTATACTTACAGCGCTTTGTGGGTCTCGAATACACATATGGTAAAACAAATCCTGTTCATTTACTTTTTCCTTGTTTTTACCCCTTTGTGTAATCGAATTAGCTAAAAACCTATGTATCACTCTTAATTCGGCTCTATCTATATCCAAATAAGAGTAATTTCCCCCTTTGAAACGGTGATGGCTTGTCATTTGACTCCACACACTGTGTGTATCAAAATTTTCATCTATCTTTCTACCGTTTAGTATCAATCCTCTACAATCGGCAGACGCTAACTCCTCAGGCGTATATATACGTAAAGCCTGAGCCATGTCCAGTAAAGACATGTGGCGCATCGAACCGCCTAACAAAAATCTAATAAAAGAACGATCGGTTAAACTAGCTACCCGATCATTCAACTCTATACTACATAACAATTCTTCACACCATACTTTATATACAGGTCTACGTATGGTGAATAAACATATCCAGTCATTAAAAGAAGAATTACCATACCTCTGTACAAGTAATTCCCTAATTGGCCCGGCCAATTCTACAGCTTCTAAGGGTCCCCATTCTATGACCCTTGGTACCTCAACAACCTTAGAATGAAGAGTATGCAAACCCCTTTGATATTTTGGATAATCTATCCAAAGTCTGTCAAATCTCAGGTTCGGGTGCAACTCTTCCAAGTGCATATCAGAAAAGGTCATGACTGGATGAGGTATATCCTACTTGTAGTAGTTATCCACCTCCTATTGTTCCAAATTCTCAGCAGGAGCATTGCGGGCTTGGGATGAAGATTCACCCCTTTCATTCTGCAAAACACATCAAACACAATTTTTGTGCATCCAAATATGCATTAGTGTCAGCAAAATCATCAATCAAAATAATTACAATGACATTATCAATTTATATCAAACATAAGCTCATTTTCACATTTTTATCAAATCTACACTTTTTCAAATAAGCATATACGAAAATGTTCGCCAAGTTCATAAGCATTCAACTCAAATAACATGTCAAAATAATCATTACTAGCAATTAAACAAGTCTCAAATGGCATTATCTTTCCAAAATCAAGTTCATGAATTTTAGACTTGAAAAAGTCCACTTTAATTCTCAAAATCATGTTTAGGCTCAAAGTTTGGATCATTTAACTACCTAGACATGTTACACTACTCAATTTAGCAACAATTCATGACAAAAATCGGCCATAACCTGTTTATATCAAAAAGCCCCAAATTTGCTCAAGAACACAAACCCTAGATTATTCAAAATTTGAAGTTTAAGGCTTCTAATCATGTTAAACAGCATCAATCTAGGTTATACAAGCATAATACATAAACAATTTAAGTCTAATTACACAAAAAAACATCAAAATCAAATTGGGGAAAAAATAGCTCAAGAACATCAAATTTCGAATTAAATGGTGTTTAGGTGTAGAAATTTACCGTTTTTTTTGAGTAATTCTTAGATAGCATCCTTCTCAACATGATTTTAGCAAAAGATTTGGTGATTAACGGTTAAAAATTGTGATTTTGGGGTGTATTATTCGGGTTTTTTTCGGGATTTTTTTCGCTGCTGTGTTTTTGAGTTGTGGAGTTGTGTGTCCATAAACTGATCGTTCAGCTCTTTTATTTTTTTTTTTTTTCTGATTTTCGGTCTCTCCGCGAGTCGCGGAGATTTAAGCTCCAAACTCCGCGAGTCGCGGAGTTTGGTATTTTTTTTTTTTTTATAATCATTAACTTATTAAAACAATTAAGTAATTAATTTTAAAATTTTGTTTCCCTTGTTATTTAGGACGAGGTCGTTTCGGATCGATGTCCTAGTCCGTCTCTCGACAAAATTTTAAAATTTGTCTTTTTGTAGCGATTGTTTTAAAAGCTAAGATTTTTGGGTTTTTTTAATGTTTTTGGCATACTTTAAATCAATAAGATTAAAAATAATGATAATAAAAGTTCTCGTCCCTCCCTTGGGTAAAGCAATTTCGGTTCAAAGACCTAGTCTTCAACTTACGACGAATTTTAAAAATCATATTCTTAACTTAATGAGATAAAGTAAATTTTTGTTTTTAAATTCACACAACTTAAATATGAAATTCAAAATTAATATTAAAAATTCACACCAAACTTTAAATTTGAAATGCATAAAATTAAAAATTTATATTTTAAAAATTAAAAATTCACACCAAACTTAATTTAAAAAATTTATAAATTCATATCAAACTTATATTAATTTTTCAAATATTTATAATTTTAAATATATTGTTTTTACAAAGTTTACAATATTAATTTAAGATTTAAATATTAATTTTAAAAAAATGGTAAGAATAAAATTAAAAATCTTTTTGTCTTTTTATCCCACTTTAATCAATCAAATATTATCAAAAATATGCGCCCCTCTTTTCGGTAAAGTAATTTCGGTTCCAAGACCTAATTTAACTCATGACGAATTTTTGAAATATTTTGGGTTGATTGATTAAAGATATTTATACCTTAAGAATAAACGTTAAATTTCGCAGTGATGTAATAAATTTTTGAATGATATCAATAATTTCGGTCGCCAAACCTAATTTTATTCAATACCAATTTAATACTTTTTAGCGAACAAATTAGCGTTTATTATCAAAAGGTTAAAAATAAAAATAAAAATAAAAACTGTACAGACATACCTGTGAAATAGATTTCTTAGTTATATGATCTATCCCATTCATAAGATAGTCGGTTTAATTGATTTTCCATGGCTACATAGGCGTAACCTCGAGCATTCAGTGTCTTTTCTTCTAAACATATGAACGGTCCGTCTCTGCATAAAGTAACAAATTCGGTATTTGAATAGGTTTGATTATTTGAACATTTACCTCCATGTGACCATTTTCCGCATTTGTGACATCGTTCTAGGTGTCGTGCTCTTCTTTTCGCTGCGGATTTTGATTTTCCTTTACCAAATTGTAACTTATTATCTTCGCATCTGGATTCTTTTCTAACTCCGTCCATTCTTTCTCTGATTACTGATACTATTTCACTCGGGAGTATGTCATTATTACGTTTAGTGATCAAAGCGTGTAGCATTAGACCATGGTTTAGTTCACAGGCAGTCTTCATTTCGTAAAAACCTAAAAAAAATAAAAATTCAGAATGGGGGGAGAAGACTAGTTCTTTAGGGTCTGCTAGGGAAAGACCATTCGGGTTCCATTTTCGAGAACTACACGAAAACAGACAATCTAACTCTAACAGAAATACATATTATCCTTTAAAGACTTGATTCTCCCCACACTTAGTTAGCTGTGGTGTCGAAATTGTGATTAACTTCGTTGTCGACTTCCATCGGACCATGTATGTAATGTTTAACTCTGTGACCATTAACTTTAAATTCAATCCCATTTGAATTTATTAATTCTATCGTTCCGTATGGGAAAACTCTTTTGACTATGAATGGTCCAGACCATCTTGATTTCAATTTTCCAGGAAATAGCTTGAATCGTGAATTGAAAAGAAGAACTCTGTCTCCTTCTTTAAATTCTTTTGAACTTCTGATTCTTTTATCATGCCATTTCTTCGTTCTTTCCTTATAGATTAACGAATTTTCGTATGCTTTATGTCTTAATTCTTCTAATTCGTTTAGTTGACTTAATCGTAGACGTCCGGCTTCATGTAAATCAAGATTACATGTCTTCAAAGCCCAAAATGCTTTGTGTTCAATTTCTACTGGAAGATGACATGCTTTTCCATAAACAAGTCTAAAAGGTGTGGTTCCAATTGGAGTTTTGTAGGCTGTTCTAAAAGCCCAGAGTGCATCCTCCAATTTAATGGACCATTCCTTCGGATTTGATCCTACAGTTTTCTCTAAAATACGTTTTAAAGCTCGGTTGGTATTTTCAACTTGTCCACTTGTTTGTGGATGATATGCGGTGGAGATTTTATGAGTTACTCCATATCTTTTAAGAACTTTCTCAAGTTGATTATTACAGAAATGAGTACCCCGATCACTTATTAAAGCTTTCGGTGTTCCAAACCTTGCAAAAAGACGTTTTAAAAAGTTGACTACAACTCGTGCATTGTTAGTTGGGAGAGCTTGTGCTTCCGCCCATTTAGATACATAATCAATGGCTACGAGTATATATAGATTATTATGAGATTTTGGAAATGGACCCATAAAGTCAATACCCCAAATGTCAAATACTTCACATACTTGGATGACATTTTGTGGCATTTCATCACGTTGACTTATTTTTCCGGCCCTTTGACATGCATCACAAGATTTGCAAAGAAGGTGTGCGTCTTTGTAAATTGTAGGCCAATAGAATCCAGCTTCATAAACTTTTCTTGCTGTTAGTTGAGGCCCATAATGCCCTCCTGTTGGTCCTGTGTGACAATGGTTTAAAATTTTACTAGCTTCATCTCCAAATACACATCGGCGTATTATTCCATCGGGACAACTTTTAAACAGATGTGGATCTTCCCAGAAATAGTGTTTTATATCACTGAAGAATTTCTTTCGTCTTTGGTACGATAATCCTTTTTCAAGGAATCCACAAACTAAGTAGTTTGCATAGTCTGCAAACCATGGGATTTCTTTATAATCTATCTTCAATAGATATTCATCAGGAAAGTTGTCTTGTATGGCTGATTCATTTAGAACTTCTAATTCGGGATTTTCAAGACGAGAAAGATGATCAGCGGCGAGATTTTCTGCTCCTCTTTTATCTCGGATTTCAATATCAAACTCTTGTAAGAGTAAGATCCAACGGATTAATCTTGGTTTAGCATCTTGTTTTGAAAATAGGTATCTAAGAGCAGAATGGTCAGTATAGACCACCGTTTTTGCTAGAACGAGATATGATCGAAATTTGTCAAAAGCAAAGACAATAGCAAGGAGTTCTTTTTCAGTAGTTGTATAGTTCGTTTGTGCTCTTTATAACGTCTTACTAGCATAATATATAGGTTGAAATCGTTTTTCAATCCTTTGTCCTAAAACGGCTCCCATTGCAAAATCACTTGCATCGCACATTAGTTCAAATGGTAGATTCCAATTTGGTGTTATCATGATCGGTGCATTAGTGAGTTTCTCTTTAAGAATATTAAAAGATTTGATACACTCATCTGAAAAGATGAATGGCGCATCCTTTTCTAGGAGTTTATTCATAGGAGTGGCAATTTTAGAAAAATCTTTTATGAAACGTCGGTAAAAACCGGCATGCCCTAGAAAACTCCTAACTCCTCTAACATTGGTGGGATGTGGAAGTTTAGCAATTACATCTACTTTAGCTCTATCCACTTCAATTCCTTCTTTTGAAATTTTATGTCCAAGAACGATGCCTTCTTTAACCATGAAATGACATTTCTCCCAATTAAGTACTAGATTTGATTGTTCGCATCTAATTAGCATTCGTTCCAGATTAACTAGACATGATTTAAATGTATCACCGAAGACTAAAAAGTCATCCATGAATACTTCCATGCATTCTTCTATCATGTCGTGAAAAATCGCCATCATGCACCTTTGAAAGGTTGCAGGGGCGTTACAAAGTCCAAATGGCATGCGTTTGTAAGCAAAAGTACCATAAGGGCACGTGAATGTGGTTTTCTCTTGATCTTCGGGTGCTATTGGAATTTGAAAATATCCGGAAAATCCATCTAGAAAACAATAGTAACTATTTCCGGCTAATCTTTCCAACATTTGATCTATGAAAGGTAAGGGAAAGTGATCTTTTCTGGTGGCGTCATTTAATTTTCTATAATCAATACATACACGCCATCCTGTTACAGTCCTAGTAGAAATAAGCTCATTTTTCTCATTTGTAATGACAGTCATGCCACCCTTCTTAGGCACGCATTGAACTGGGCTTACCCATGGGCTATCAGAAATTGGATATATCAAACCTGCATCTAGCAGTTTAATAATCTCTTTCTTAACTACATCTTGCATATTAGGATTTAGTCTTCGTTGGCGTTGCACATACGTTTTATGACCTTCTTCCATAAGGATTTTATGTGTGCAATACGAAGGACTTATTCCTTTAATATCATGAATCTTCCATGCAATGGCTGGTTTATGAGCTTTTAACACAGAAATGAGTTGTGATTTCTCATTTTCAGTAAGAGAAGACGATATTATTACAGGTAATTCAGATTCACCATGTAAATAAGCGTATTCCAAATGGTTTGGAAGTGGCTTTAACTCTAATTTCGGAGGTTCTTCTATCGATGATTTATATCAATATTTGTCTTCTTCTTTTAGCATTTGAATTTCTTCTGTTGTTGGTTCATATCCATTAGCTATAAGTGTAGCTAACATTTCAGCTTCATCAATTGGTTCATTACCTTCTCCTAAAGAACATTCTCCTGTTCCTTGTAATTCTGGAAATTCTTCTAATAATTCTGCATGTGCATCTATAGTTTGAATATAATAACATGTATCATCTGCAGATTGTGGTTGTTGCATTGCTCTATCAACTGAAAAGGTAACACTCTCATCCTCTATACTTAGGGTCAATTTCTTACCGAACACGTCTATCATTGCTTTAGCCGTGTTTAAGAATGGTCTTCCTAATATGAGAGGAACTTGAGAATCTTCTTCCATGTCCAAAACAACAAAATCTACTGGAAATACTAAAGTACCAACTTTAACTAGCATGTTCTCCATTATCCCTCTAGGATATTTTATTGATCTATCGGCTAGTTGTATGCTTATTCTGGTTGGTTTCAATTCTCTAAGGTCTAGTTTAGCGTATAGTGAATACGGCATTAGATTTATACTAGCACCTAAGTCTGCCAATGCTTCTATTGAACTAAGACTACCCAGAAAACATGGAATTGTGAAACTTCCTGGATCAGATAATTTTTCTGGTATCTTATTCAACAGCACTGCTGAACAATTAGCATTCATAGTAACAGCCGAGAGTTCTTCCATTTTCTTTCTATTTGAGATTAGATCTTTCAAGAATTTAGCATATCTTGGCATTCCTGAAATCACATCAATGAAAGGAAGATTTACATTTATCTGTTTAAACATATCCAAAAATTTGGATTGCTCGGCTTCAAGTTTTTCTTTCTTCATTTTACTCGGGTAAGGAAGTGGTGGTTGGTATGGTTTAACATAAGGTTTATCCTTAACTGTGTTATCTTCATTAACTTTTTCAACTACCGGTTCTTTTTCCTTATCTTGATCAGGTTGTGGTTCTTGTGGAGTAGGAATGGTTTCATCAGAAGTTACAGGTATTTCAGGTGGTTTAAGTGTTGTACCACTTCTTGTGGTAATGGCTTTAGCTGTTTCATTTCGGGGGTTAGCATTTGTATCGCTCGGTAAACTTCCCGGTTTTCTTTCACCTATTAACCTTGCTAGGTTACTTACTTCTTGTTCCAGATTTTGAATAGAAGCTTGTTGATTTCTAAATGCTTGAGCATTTTGTTCATTGGTTTGTTTCTGAGATGTGAAAAACTGTGTTTGAGTTTCAACTAGCTTCGTCATCATATCTTCTAAATTCGGCTTTTTATCATCGGTTTGTTGTGGTGGTTTGTTTTGAAAATTCGGTCTTTGCTGATTATAAGTATTATTGGATACTTGTTGATTGCTAGGACCTTGTTGGTTGTTGTATGGAATATTTCGGTAATAATTCTGGTTTTGATTGTAAATCGGTCTTGGCGTTTGATAATTATTCTGATAATTATTTTCAGGCCTTTGGTTTATGTATGAAATATTCTCTCTTTGTTCCATTGTTAATTCAATACTGAGACAATCTTTTGTCAAATGTGGTCCTCCACACTGCTCACAACTAATTCGTATTGAGTGAATATCCTTAGTCATCTTTTCCATTCGTCTCTCCACAGCATCTATCTTTGCGGAAATGGAATCTAAGTCATGGCTAGAATCGGCTCTAGCTGCTTTAGATGATCTAACGATATCTTTTTCTTGGTGCCACTCATGTGAGTGGGAAGCAGTGTTATCAATAATTTTGTAAGCATCAGTTTCGGTTTTCTTCATAATAGAACCACCAGCTGCTATATCTATGTCTTTTCTTGTAGTGATGCCGCATCCTTGGTAGAATATTTGTACTATTTGACAGGTGTCTAAGCCATGTTGCGGACATCCTCTTAACAACTTTCCATATCTAGTCCACGCCTCCATAATTGAATTTGTTGAATCGGTATCACTAGATGATTCTGATTTAATGGTTCGTTCCTCAACAATCTCTGTTTGAATGATTGGTGGTTCCGGAGGAAAGTTTAGTGGTTCAGGATCTATGAACCGTTCCTGAATATTTTCCGGATTCTCAATTGTGAGGTCGGGTTCAAAAAATGGATTATCGGAAATTTGAACTGAAGTACTTGGTCTACTGGATGACGATTCTAAAGAAAAATCAACGGCGGTTATATTTGCTAAATGTCTTAATCTAGTTACAGGTGGTGAACGTACAAAAGGTGATGAACGTCTTGCTCGGTGCATTCACTGAATATCCTATTAGTTTTTTAAAAAGGAAAGAAAAATTATAATAAGTTATCCAATCAATAGACTTTTCTGATTTTGCCCACGTTTCGAATAGCCAAAAGATGCAGCAGAGGGGCAGGATTCGTTTGGTCTCAATATAATTGAGGACTGTTTGGCTCCAATAACCCGGTCCACGTACAAATCCAACTATTACTACGAACCAGAAAATTTTGATGTCTATCAATTTAACCACTTAAAATAAATTTTCGTAATTTTAAGAAATTTAGATAAGAAGTAGAAAAAAATTCTAAGTCCTAAAAACTAGGATGGCGAGAAATAAGAGAGAAAAAGAGTTCGTCGCAAAAGGTCGAAAAAGAAAAAAAATGGTTGAAAAATAAAAGGTGACGGAAAAATAAAAGAAACTTATAAAAACTTAAAAATACTTGACTAACCTAACCTTATTACTACAACTAACTTAAAATTATAATCGCAAATTGAAATTACTAATTGGAATGATAATTGATACATAGTAAAAGGTGTCTAAAAATATTAAACCTTACAGGAAAAACTAAATCCCAAATGGAAATAACTTAAAAAGAAACTAAAACTTAAAAAGGCGTCGCAAAATTCTAAAGCATCTAAATCTTAGTCTAAAGAAAAAGCACTTAAGGAATTCTACGGCAAAGCCTAAAAATCTAGGAGTAAAAATGACTATAGCAAAAACTAAGTTTAAAATTAAATATGAGCTAAAAATACAAAAGTTACGCTACAACGATTAAAAAGGGACAAAATATAAAAATATACAAAAAGTTGTAAAAATTACAATTTTTATAAAAATATTATTTTTATATTATTTATTTAATAAAACTATTAATTTTACAATTTAATTAAACTAATTTAACTAAATAAAACAAATTAAATAAAAAGTAAATCTTAAAATAAAACTAATAATAATAATAATAATAATTAGGGTTAAATAATAATAATAATTAATTAATACCCGTAATTAATGCTGAATTAGGGCTTCCTGTTCGCGTGTCAGGTACCCTCCGCGAGTCGCGGTAATTATTGCATCAAACCCCGCGAGTCGCGGGGTTCAAAAATTCAGATGACAGCTTTAAATTCGACGCGTTTTTTCTTTATTTATTTTTTTTTTATTTTCTGTTTTTAATTTTTTTCTATAAATAAAAGATAGTTAATAAAACTTATATTTTTATAAACTAAAATAGAAATAAAGAAACTTATAAAACTTAAATATTTAACAAAATCTTAAAAATACTTATATTTTTGTTTTTCTTTTTATATTTTTGAATAATTAAAACGTATTTTTACAAAAACGAATTTTTAATAAAAGTAAACTAAAAATATATTTTTTTTTTATATTAGCGTTGCGCTTCCGGCTTTTAAGATAAGTCCCCGGCAGCGGCGCCAAAAATACTTGATGTCGAAGCTAAGTGTATAAGAAATAGTTTATATTTTACTAGGAAAAACTATTAAATACGATACAATTTTACACAAGATATTTATTTATTTATAGAATGGATATACTTAAACCTTGCTACAACACTTATAGGCAGTGTACCTAATCGTACAGTAGTGTAGTTTTTAGTAAGTCCGGTTCGTTCCACAGGGAAATATTTAAACAAAGCGTAACGCTATATTAGTTTACTTTTATAAAAATACAAACATATATATAAGTAATATTATTATTATAAAGGGGGGTTTTTACCGTTTAATGACCGGTTTGTCGATTTTAAAACTTTAGTCGCAGTTAAAACCTAATGTAAAATATTAAATAAATAAAAGACTTAATTTAAAGCGTAAAGTAAATAACGATAATGAAATTGCGAATAATAAAAGTGCGATAAAATAAACTTGTGATAATTAAAAAGTACGATAATTAAAAATGCAATTAAATATAATAACAATAAAAATGCGATAATTAGAAGTGCAATTAAATATAAAATAAAGGAAATTAAATATGAAATAAAAGAATTATGCTTATTTAAACTTCCGTAATCATGATGTTTGACGTGTTGATTTTAGTTTTATGCCCATGGGTTAATTGTCCTTTGTCCTGGATTATTTAATATGTCCGTCTAGTTTTTGTCCATAACAGTCCATCAGTCATAAATATAAAGTGCAAGTGTCCTCGTCAAATTATTATTATACCCGAAGTTAAATATTCCAACTAATTGGGGATTCGAATTGTAACAAGGTTTTAATACTTTGTTTAATGAATACACCAGGTTATCGACTGCGTGTAAACCAAGGTTTTACTACTTTGTTAACAATTACACCAATTATCCTTGAATGTAATTTCACCCCTGTTTTAATTATTCTAGTGGCTATTAATCCATTCCCGTGTCCGGTTAAATGAACGATTATCCGTACATATAAATACCCCGCCCATCGTGTCCGATCGAGTGTATATGGTAATTTATAAGGACGCCCAATTGTAAATCTTTATATTAACATTAACAAACTATCATTTAGTTAAACAAATATAAAGCCCATTAATAGCTCATAGTCTAATTTTCACAAGTGTCGTTCTTTTGTCCAAACCCCAATTATGGTACAAAGCCCAATTACCCAATTTTAGTAATTAGCCCAACATCATGATTACTTCGTTTTAAATAAGCATAATAATAACTTAGCTACGAGACATTAATATAAAAAGGTTGAACATAACTTACAATGATTTAAAAATAGCGTAGCGTTACACGGACAGAATTTCGACTTACACCCTTACAACATTCGCTAACATACCCTTATTATTAGAATTAGAAAGACAAGATTTTAGTTGTAATTGTTCTATTTACAAGTGATATTCGTTTAAATAATAAAAGGTGAAGACAAAAGACAGATTCGACGAATTGAAGACGCAAACGACCAAAAAGCTCAAAAGTACAAAAGACAATCAAAAAGGTTCCAATTATTGATAAGAAACGTCTCGAAATTACAAGAGTACAAGATTCAAAACGCAAAGTACAAAATATAAAATTGTACGCAAGGACGTTCGAAAATCCGGAACCGGGACCAGAGTCAACTCTTCACGCTCGACGCAACGGACTAAAAATTACAAGTTAACTATGTATATAAATATAATATAATATATAATTAATTATATTAATTATATATATATTATATATATATTATAAAACCGTCGGCAGAGAAAGACTCCAAGGGTGTGAGCTGTAAATTCATTCTCCGCGACTCGCGGAGTTTGAAGAGGATTTTGCCGCGAGTCGCGGAGCCCCAAATTTCGAAAATCCCTATAAAGCCAACCGAATTCTGATCGCAAAAAAACAATCTATTTTCTCTCTTCTCTCATATATACGAGATATATATATATATAATTTATATTATAATTTTAATTATAATTATAATTCTAATAATAAGGGTATGTTAGCGAATATTGTAAGGGTGTAAGTCGAAACTCTGCCCGTGTAACGCTACGCGATTAATCACCACTGTAAGCTATGTTCTTCCTTTTTAAATTAATGTATCGTAACTAAGTTATTATTATGCTTATTTGAGCTGAAGTAATCGTGATGTTGGGCTAAAATATTAAGAAGGGGTTATTGAACTTTGGACCATAATTAAGGTTTGGGCAAAAGACCGACACTTGTGGAAATTGGATTATTGACTATTAATAGATGGGGGGTATTGTCTAATTGAGTGACAACTCATTGGAGTCTGTCGAACCTATCTTCAAATTAATTAACCTAATAATTAATAATGATTATGGTTGTCCTATTTAGTGATGTTCATATGGAATCTGTTATAATCATTTAATTAATCAATTGGGTTGGGTAATTGATTATTCATTCTGATCAAGTGGATGAATTAATATTCATAAACTAATTAAAACAGGGGTGGATTACATACAGTGATAACTGGTGTAATTGTTGACAGAAGTGATAACTGCGTCACAGTTTAAATCCTTAATCAGTTGGAATATTTGACTTCGGGTATAAGGGTAATTTGACGAGGATACTCGGACTTTATATTTATGACCGATGGACTATTATGGACAAAAACCAGATAGACGTATCAAATAAACCAGGACAAAGGACAATTAACCCATGGTAATAAATTAAAATCAACACGTCAAACATCATGATTACGGAAGTTTAAATAAGCATAATTCTTTTATTATATTTCTCATCGTATCTTTATTTACTGTCATTTTATTACTCGCAATTTTATTTACTGTCATTTTATTTATTGTCATTATTTTACGCACTTTAATTATCGTCATTTATCTTTGCGCTTAAAATATAGAATCGACAAACCGGTCATTAAACGGTAAAACCCCCCTTTTATAATAATATTACTACTTATATAATTATATATATTTTGTATAAATATAGTTGTTAAAAATATAGTAAGTATCACCAGCTCCCTGTGGAACGAACCGGACTTACTAAAAACTACACTACTCTACGATTAGGTACACTGCCTATAGTGTTGTAGCAAGATTTAGGTATATCCCACTCTATAAATAATTAAAACTTGTGTCATATTTTGTTGTATTTTGTATTAAAAATAATACTATTTCGTACCCTCACGCTACATCATCAAGTTTTTGGCGCCGCTGCCGGGGAGCGCTAAAAGGCTATATTTTTAATTATAATAATATTGAAATAAAATATAATAATATAATAATATTGAAATAGAATATAATAATATAATAATATTGAAATAGAATATAATAATATAATAATATTTTAGAATACGTAAAGTTTTAAAAAGTCGTATTTATTAAATACTTTAGGGGTATATTATGTAACTTATAATTAATAATTTCTATCATGTCGCTTTCATGTGAATAGTAAATTAATTAATTTATTTTCATTTACTATTCATGAATAGTAAATGAATTAAAAAAAAGTTTTGAAAAAAAATTTATAATTATAAAAAAATTATTAATTTGTAAAAAAAAAAATCGTTTTTTTTAAATAAAAAAAAAATCGTTTTTTTTAAGAAAAAAAATTTCGTTTTTAAAAAAAAAAAAAAAAAAATTGTAAAAAAAAAATCGTTTTTTTTAAAAATTTTTAAAAAAAAAAAAAGTTTTAAAAAAAATTTATATAAAAAAAAAATTTTTTTTTAAAAAAAAAATTTTTAAAATCCTTAAAAAACGAAATATAAAAAAAAAAAGTTTTTTTTTATTACCTTTAGATTTTTAGACTCTAGTTACAATTTTTAGTATTAAGTTTAGTTTTACCATAGTTATTTTTATTTCTAGAATTTTTAGGTTTGCCGTAAAATCCCTTAAGTGCTTATTCCTTAGACTATGATTTATGTGCTTTAGAATTTTGCGACGCCGTTTTTCGCGCTACTTTCTTATTTTTATTTTTCGACGCCTATTTTTCGACCTTTTATTTTTCGACCTTTTTCGACGCGTTTTTTTTTTCTTTCTTATTTCTCGCTATTCTAGTTTTAGTATAAGATTTTTATTCTACTTCTTATCTAAATTTCTTAAAATTACGAAAATTTATTTTAAGTGGTTAAATTAATAGACATAAAAATTTTCTGGTTCGTAGTAATAGTTGGATTTGTACGTGGACCGGGTTATTGGAGCCAAACAGTCCTCAATTATATTGAGACCAAACGAATCCTGCCCCTCTGCTGCATCTTTTGGCTGTTCGAAACGTGGGCAAAATCAGAAAAGTCTATTGGTTGGATAACTTATTATAATTTTTCTTTCCTTTTTAAAAAACTAATAGGATATTCAGTGAATGCACCGAGCAAGACGTTCATCACCTTTTGTACGTTCACCACCTGTAACTAGATCAAGACATTTAGCAAATATAACCGCCGTTGATTTTTCTTTAGAATCGTCATCCAGTAGACCAAGTACTTCAGTTCAAATTTCCGATAATCCATTTTTTGAACCCGACCTCACAATTGAGAATCCGGAAAATATTCAGGAACGGTTCATAGATCCTGAACCACTAAACTTTCCTCCGGAACCACCAATCATTCAAACAGAGATTGTTGAGGAACGAACCATTAAATCAGAATCATCTAGTGATACCGATTCAACAAATTCAATTATGGAGAATCTGGAACCTTTAAGTATGGAAGACCGAATGAGAGCTAAACGCACTGGCCAAGGTCACGCAATTACTCATCCAGATATTAATGCGCCAGATTATGAAATCAAAGGACAAATTCTACACATGGTGACTAATCAATGCCAATTTAGTGGTGCGCCGAAGGAAGATCCAAATGAACATCTACGTACCTTTAATAGGATCTGCACACTATTTAAAATCCGAGAAGTGGAGGATGAACAGATATATCTCATGTTATTTCCCTGGACTTTAAAGGGAGAAGCCAAAGATTGGTTAGAATCGTTACCTGAAGGGGCGATCGATACATGGGATGTTTTAGTTGACAAATTTCTTAAACAATTCTTTCCTGCATCTAAAGCCGTAAGACTTCAAGCAGAAATTGTTACGTTCACACAAAAGCCAAATGAAACATTATATGAGGCGTGGACAAGATTCGGAAGGATGTTGAGAGGATGTCCTCAACACGGTTTAGACACTTATCAAATAGTACAAATATTCTACCAAGGTGTCAACGTTGCTACACGAAAAGACATCGACATAACAGCTGGTGGTTCCATTATGAAGAAAACCGCAACTGAAGCTTACAAAATTATTGATAACACAGTCTCCCACTCGCATGAGTGGCACCAAGAAAAAGATATTTTTCGTTCATCTAAAGTGGCTAGAGCCGATTCTAGCCATGACTTTGATTCCGTTTCCGCAAAAATAGATGCTTTCGAAAGACGAATGGAAAAGATGAACAAAGATATTCACGCAATACGAATCAGTTGTGAGCAATGCGGTGGACCACACTTATTGAAAGATTGTCACATTGAACCAACGATGGAACAACGAGAGAATGTTTCCTATATGAACCAAAGGCCGGGAAATAATTATCAAAATAATTATCAACCGCCAAGGCTAAACTTAAATCGAAATCAAAACATTCTTTACAATCCAAAAGGACCCGACAATAACTCGTATAACCAACAAGGTCCGAATAACCAACCAACTCAAAACAACACTTTCAATCAACAAAGACCTGGCTTATATAAACCACAACAACAAACCGAAGAGAAAAAGTCAAATATGGAAGACGTGGTATTCAAGCTAGTTGAATCTCAAACACAATTTATTGAAACTCAAACCCAAATGAACGAGAGGTTTGATCAGTCATTAAGAACTCAACAAGCTTCCATTTTGAATCTAGAAAAACACGTAGGTACTCTTGCTAGCATGATGAGTGAGAGGGAACAAGGAAAGCTACCGAGTAATACTGAAGTAAATCCTCGGAAAGAGAATGTTAATATGGTTTCAACAAATTCTGAAAAACCAGCTCCGGAAGATGGGAAGGTTTTAGATGAGAGTAAAAATGAAGAAGTTACACCACCACCACCCGAGTATGTAAAGCCAGTGGTGGCACCATAAAAACCACCCATCCCGTTTCCAAGAAAAGGAGTTGAGTATGAGCAAGTAATAGGTAATAAAGATTGTGATACCTCTGGAAAGAAGAAGAAGAAAAAGAATAAGAAAGTACAAGAAACAAAAGCCGTAGAAGTAAACCCGGTGAATACAGTTCCACCAAAACCTCCACCTAGGGTAGGTGATCCGGGTGAATTTATTGTTCCTTGTCTACTTAGTGATTGTGTCATGTATGATGCACTGGCAGATTTAGGTGCAAGTGTGAGTGTTATGCCTCTTTCCTTATATAAGAGATTAGGTGTAGGTAAGTTAAGTCCAACGGATATGAGTGTTCGACTCCTTGATCAAACCTTTAAGCACCCAGTTGGAATTCCTAACAACCTACCCATTCAAGTAGGTAATTTAACCTTTCTAGTCGAATTCATTATCATTGACATAGAAGAGGACCCAAACATTCCTCTAATTTTAGGTCGACCATTCTTAGCGTCCACCGGGGCGTTATTTGATGTAAGAAAGGGTAGAATGACACTTAGTAATGATGAGAAATCGATCACCTTTATGATTCGACAGTCTAAATATCCACAAACCAAAACCGTTGAACCGACAAAAACGATTGGTAAGAACCATGTTGTTTTACCAACTCCAACGGTAATGCTTAAAAATAATAGAACGCCTAAGTGTGGGGAAAATGAAGTAACACCTAATGATGACTTGATAATAAAGAACCCCATAGTTGATACAAAATTAAATAACCCCGTTATTAACAGTTCAATGAAGAAACTTTTTAAACGGGTTATTGATGCTAAAAGTAAGGGAAACTTTAAGTTATATAACCGGTTAGTATCCAATCTGTCGCCTAAAGAAAAGGCGAAGCTAGTTGAATTTGTGGATATTACGGAAAAAGCTGGTCACTGGCTTAAAGCAAAAGTCACAGATATGCAAGTTGATTATGGTCCAAGAGAAATTGACGATGAAGTTAATCACAATTTCGACACCACATCTACCTAAGTGTGAGGAGATTCAAATATTCTAAAAAGAAAATGCTGTTTGGAGTTAGTTGTTCTGTTCTCGTGTAGTTCCGAGAATGGAATCCGATTGGTCTTTTCCGCTAGCAGACACTAAAGAACTAGTTTTCTCCCCCCATTCTGATTTTTTTTTATTTTGTAGGTTTTATATGAAATTAATATGCTTTTTAAATTTAAGTTTTGTGTGAATTTAAAAACAAAATTTACTTTATTTCATTAAGTAAAAAAATGATTTCTAAAATTCGTCGTGAGTTGAAGATTAGGTAGTTGAACCGAAATTACTTTACCCGAGGGCGGGGCGACAAATTTTGTTATCATTATTTTTAATTTTATTGATTTAAAGTATGCCAAAAATATTATACTTTATAAATTTTTGAAAAGTGGGGTTATAAACCAAACTTCAAAAATATATATATATATATATATGTTTGTATTTTATCTTATGTACAAAACAGGGTAAAACAATGCACTTTCAAAGACTGTCATTAAAGTTCAGCAAAAGGTACTAATTTTGACGACAAGATGCAAAACAACAAATATGATATAACAAATGAAGGAATGAACGATGAGGCGCCATCTATCATTCGACGAGCTTTGTAATTACAAACTCGGTATTTTTAATCACTTTTCTACGCTAATCACCCTCATGAATTTAAATTATAGTCTGATTTCATGCAAATGAGGGCATTGCATGATCTTAAGTGTGGGGAAGGGTTATAAATTCTCTCAGATTTATACTTGGTTTATTTGCCAAATTTTGTGAAAATTTGAAAAATTTTCAATTAAATGAAGTCAAAATCATGTTTATACATATTTATGAACGGTGAAAACTAGGTGATAATACCGAAATTATCGTTACCTCGGAAAGGACATAAATTGAGAAACAACCTAAAATGCTTGAATTCATTTAAAATGGAATAAAGGAGAATAAAAAGGCAAAGAAATAAACTAAGTGTGGGGAGAATGTACCAAGTTATTCAATTAAAAACTATCTATCACATATCTTTGTACAAGATTATTGCAGGTACTTTTGTTTTGGATGATACTAATCAGTTTTACCCGATTTACTATAATACTTTTGAAAGAAAGATGGATCTACACGATGAATCAATTACATCATTAAAAGGAAGTAAAGTCTTCCGAAAAAGACACGCGCTTCTTGATTTAGGTCATGAAGTTGTCGTCCAGACCAGCTGTAGGTTGACGAAAAATCTAGAAAAGTCATCTCTAAAATCAGCAGGAAATCTACGGACCTCAGCATCAAACAGGGTCGCCATGTGGTCAGATTTATCCTAACCATGAGAAGGATTTATCTCGCATAATGGGGGGCACCGTGCAAATTAGCTTGATAAGACTAATGAATCAAATCCCCAGAAAGGATAATCTCCTTAAAGATCAAAAATCAGCTTTTAAGACTGATATTACTCAATCTTAGAGATTGACCTTAAAGATTGAGAATTACAAACTCATGGAATTCAATGATATCTAAACTCGAGCTTGAACGAGAAAATATTTTGATCAAAATTGCAAACCGATTTGTTTTCTGAAAACCCATTTTCAATGCGTTCATTACCATTGAACGTAAAATCCTAGGAATTCACCTGGAATTCATTAGGTCACCTGAACCAAATCGGGTGTCAACTGTAAGAACGGTGGTTGCATAGCATGGTCGGAGACAGGACCTTGTGCCAGACCGAAAAATCATAGGATGATCTTTACTATCGCTCCTACCAAGGATAGTTCTAGCATCCGACATGTTAAAAGACCATAATCATCTGCATGTCACGGGACATTGCCTTAACAGTTTCTTGTTCATCGCTTTCCTTTATAACCGGACGGTAGTTTGCCGAAAGGTAATATACGGAACAAGTAAACTGGATGTGTGCTTTCCGATACAGGGATAGCAGTGGATTACACGACCTAAAAGTTTTTAGCCAAAATATTGATCCACAAATATATTTTGCAACACCGATGGTGGATCAAATCAGAAAACTTGTCTAGGGTAAAATCTAGCTTGAATTTTCAAAAGTTCAAATGTTTTCATAAAGATCCAATTTCCTTAAGGATCTACATTTTTATAGTCATGTGGGACTTCAAACCGTCTTTCAAATGTGCACTTTGCTTTGGAAACCGAAAGTAAATCGGCTATTTGATTACAAGTGTCGTTGACCTAAACCCGAGGCAACTGTGGATGGCACAACCACCTTTAACCATGGTTCTATCGTTACTATCATTGTTTATAACACCGTATCAAAATCACTGATGTATAAAGTGTGAAGAATAAAGAAGTGATTCTAGTATGTTTTTATTTCAAGACTGTATTGCTTGAGGACAAGCAACGCTCAAGTGTGGGGATATTGATAAGGCTAAAAAGGAACATATATTTCATAGCATTATTCCCCAAGAAAGACAAGATTTTAGTTGCAATTGTTCTATTTACAAGTGATATTCGTTTAAATAATAAAAGGTGAAGACAAAAGACAGATTCGACGAATTAAAGACGCAAACGACCAAAAAGCTCAAAAGTACAAAAGACAATCAAAAAGGTTCCAATTATTGATAAGAAACGTCTCGAAATTACAAGAGTACAAGATTCAAAACGCAAAGTACAAAATATAAAATTGTACGCAAGGACGTTCGAAAATCCGGAACCGGGACCAGAGTCAACTCTTCACGCTCGACGCAACGGACTAAAAATTACAAGTTAACTATGTATATAAATATAATATAATATATAATTAATTATATTAATTATATATATATTATATATATATTATAAAACCGTCGGCAGAGAAAGACTCCAAGGGTGTGAGCTGTAAATTCATTCTCCGCGACTCGCGGAGTTTGAAGAGGATTTTGCCGCTAGTCGCGGAGCCCCAAATTTCGAAAATCCCTATAAAGCCAACCGAATTCTGATCGCAAAAAAACAATCTATTTTCTCTCTTCTCTCATATATACGAGATATATATATATATATAATTTATATTATAATTTTAATTATAATTATAATTCTAATAATAAGGGTATGTTAGCGAATATTGTAAGGGTGTAAGTCGAAACTCTGCCCGTGTAACGCTACGCGATTAATCACCACTGTAAGCTATGTTCTTCCTTTTTAAATTAATGTATCGTAACTAAGTTATTATTATGCTTATTTGAGCCGAAGTAATCGTGATGTTGGGCTAAAATATTAAGAAGGGGTTATTGAACTTTGGACCATAATTAAGGTTTGGGCAAAAGACCGACACTTGTGGAAATTGGATTATTGACTATTAATAGATGGGGGGTATTGTCTAATTGAGTGACAACTCATTGGAGTCTGTCGAACCTATCTTCAAATTAATTAACCTAATAATTAATAATGATTATGGTTGTCCTATTTAGTGATGTTCATATGGAATCTGTTATAATCATTTAATTAATCAATTGGGTTGGGTAATTGATTATTCATTCTGATCAAGTGGATGAATTAATATTCATAAACTAATTAAAACAGGGGTGGATTACATACAGTGATAACTGGTGTAATTGTTGACAGAAGTGATAACTGCGTCACAGTTTAAATCCTTAATCAGTTGGAATATTTGACTTCGGGTATAAGGGTAATTTGACGAGGATACTCGCACTTTATATTTATGACCGATGGACTATTATGGACAAAAACCAGATAGACGTATCAAATAAACCAGGACAAAGGACAATTAACCCATGGTAATAAATTAAAATCAACACGTCAAACATCATGATTACGGAAGTTTAAATAAGCATAATTCTTTTATTATATTTCTCATCGTATCTTTATTTACTGTCATTTTATTACTCGCAATTTTATTTACTGTCATTTTATTTATTGTCATTATTTTACGCACTTTAATTATCGTCATTTATCTTTGCGCTTAAAATATAGAATCGACAAACCGGTCATTAAACGGTAAAACCCCCCTTTTATAATAATATTACTACTTATATAATTATATATATTTTGTATAAATATAGTTGTTAAAAATATAGTAAGTATCACCAGCTCCCTGTGGAACGAACCGGACTTACTAAAAACTACACTACTCTACGATTAGGTACACTGCCTATAGTGTTGTAGCAAGATTTAGGTATATCCCACTCTATAAATAATTAAAACTTGTGTCATATTTTGTAGTATTTTATATTAAAAATAATACTATTTCGTACCCTCACGCTACATCATCAAGTTTTTGATATAAAAGCCAAGTGTGGGAATATTGATAAGGCTAAAAAGGAACATATATTTCATAGCATTATTCCCCAAGAAAGACAAGATTTTAGTTGCAATTGTTCTATTTACAAGTGATATTCGTTTAAATAATAAAAGGTGAAGACAAAAGACAGATTCGACGAATTGAAGACGCAAACGACCAAAAAGCTCAAAAGTACAAAAGACAATCCAAAAGGTTCCAATTATTGATAAGAAACGTCTCGAAATTACAAGAGTACAAGATTCAAAACGCAAAGTACAAAATATAAAATTGTACGCAAGGACGTTCGAAAATCCGGAACCGGGACCAGAGTCAACTCTTCACGCTCGACGCAACGGACTAAAAATTACAAGTTAACTATGTATATAAATATAATATAATATATAATTAATTATATTAATTATATATATATTATATATATATTATAAAACCGTCGGCAGAGAAAGACTCCAAGGGTGTGAGCTGTAAATTCATTCTCCGCGACTCGCGGAGTTTGAAGAGGATTTTGCCGCGAGTCGCGGAGCCCCAAATTTCGAAAATCCCTATAAAGCCAACCGAATTCTGATCGCAAAAAAACAATCTATTTTCTCTCTTCTCTCATATATACGAGATATATATATATATATATATATATATAATTTATATTTTAATTTTAATTATAATTATAATTCTAATAATAAGGGTATGTTAGCGAATATTGTAAGGGTGTAAGTCGAAACTCTGCCCGTGTAACGCTACGCGATTAATCACCACTGTAAGCTATGTTCTTCCTTTTTAAATTAATGTATCGTAACTAAGTTATTATTATGCTTATTTGAGCCGAAGTAATCGTGATGTTGGGCTAAAATATTAAGAAGGGGTTATTGAACTTTGGACCATAATTAAGGTTTGGGCAAAAGACCGACACTTGTGGAAATTGGATTATTGACTATTAATAGATGGGGGGTATTGTCTAATTGAGTGACAACTCATTGGAGTCTGTCGAACCTATCTTCAAATTAATTAACCTAATAATTAATAATGATTATGGTTGTCCTATTTAGTGATGTTCATATGGAATCTGTTATAATCATTTAATTAATCAATTGGGTTGGGTAATTGATTATTCATTCTGATCAAGTGGATGAATTAATATTCATAAACTAATTAAAACAGGGGTGGATTACATACAGTGATAACTGGTGTAATTGTTGACAGAAGTGATAACTGCGTCACAGTTTAAATCCTTAATCAGTTGGAATATTTGACTTCGGGTATAAGGGTAATTTGACGAGGATACTCGCACTTTATATTTATGACCGATGGACTATTATGGACAAAAACCAGATAGACGTATCAAATAAACCAGGACAAAGGACAATTAACCCATGGTAATAAATTAAAATCAACACGTCAAACATCATGATTACGGAAGTTTAAATAAGTATAATTCTTTTATTATATTTCTCATCGTATCTTTATTTACTGTCATTTTATTACTCACAATTTTATTTACTGTCATTTTATTTATTGTCATTATTTTACGCACTTTAATTATCGTCATTTATCTTTGCGCTTAAAATATAGAATCGACAAACCGGTCATTAAACGGTAAAACCCCCCTTTTATAATAATATTACTACTTATATAATTATATATATTTTGTATAAATATAGTTGTTAAAAATATAGTAAGTATCACCAGCTCCCTGTGGAACGAACCGGACTTACTAAAAACTACACTACTCTACGATTAGGTACACGGCCTATAGTGTTGTAGCAAGATTTAGGTATATCCCACTCTATAAATAATTAAAACTTGTGTCATATTTTGTAGTATTTTGTATTAAAAATAATACTATTTCGTACCCTCACGCTACATCATCAAGTTTTTGGCGCCGTTGCCCGGGAAATAATTATCAACCGCCAAGGCTAAACTTCAATCGAAATCAAAACATTCTTTACAATCCAAATGGAACAAACAATAACTCGTACAACCAACAAGGTACGAATAACCAACCAACTCAAAACAACACTTTCAATCAACAAAGACCTGGCTTATATAAACCACCACAACAAACCGACGAGAAGAAGTCAAATCTGGAAGAAGTGGTATTTAAGCTAGTTGAATCTCAAACACAATTTATTGAAACTCAAACCCAAACGAATGAGAGGTTTGATCAGTCATTTAGAACTCAACAAGCTTCCATTTTGAATCTAGAAAAACAAGTAGGTACTCTTGTTAGATTGATGAGTGAAAGGGAACAAGGAAAGCTACCGAGTAATAATGAAGTAAATCCTCGAAATGAAAATGTTAACATGATATCAACAAATTCTGAAAAACCAATACCAGAAGATGAGAAAGTATTAGATGTAAGTAACAATGAAGAAGTTACAACACCACCACTACCCGAGTATGTAAAGCCAGTGGTGGCACCATACAAAACACCCATCCCGTTTTCAAGAAAAGGAGTTGAGTATGAGCAAGTGATAGGTAATAAAGTTTGTGATACCTCTGGAAAGAAGAAGAAGAAGAAGAATAATAAAGTGCAAGAAATAAAAACCGTAGAAGTAAACCCGGTGAAGACAGTTCCACCAAAACCTCTACCTAGGATAGGTGATCCAGGTGAATTTATTGTTCCTTGTCTACTTAGTGATTGTGTCATGTATGATGCACTAGCAGATTTAGGTGCGAGTGTAAGTATTATGCCTCTTTCATTATATAAGAGATTAGTTGTAGGTGAGTTAAGTCCAACGGATATGAGTGTTCGACTCCTTGATCAAACCATTAAGCACCCAGTTGGAATTGCTGACAACCTACCCGTTCAATTAGGTAATTTAACCTTTCTAGTCGAATTCATTGTCATTGACATAAAAGAGGACTCAAACGTTCCTCTAATTTTAGGTCGACCATTCTTAGCGTCCACCGGGGCGTTATTTGATGTAAGAAAGGGTAGAATGACACTTAGTAATGATGAGAAATCGATCACCTTTATGATTCGAAAGTCTAAATCTCCACCAACCAAAACCGTTGAACCAGCGGAAACGATTGGTAAGAACCATGTTGTTTTACCAACTCCAACGGTAGTGCTTAACAATAATAAAATGCCTAAGTGTGGGGAAAATGAAGTAACACCTAATGATGACCTGATAACAAAGAACCCCGTTGTTGATACGAAATTAAATGATCCCGTTATTAATAGTTCAATGAAGAAACTTATTAAACGGATTCGCGATGCTAGAACCAAGGGGAACTCTAAGTTATGTAACCGGTTAGTATCCAATCTATCGCCTAAAGAAAAGGCAAAACTAGTTGAAATTGTGGATATTACACAGGAATCCGACCAATGGCTTAAAAAAAAGTCATAGATATGCAAGTTGATTATGGTCCAAGAGAAATTGACGATGAAGTTATTCACAATTTCGACACCACAGCTACCTAAGTGTGGGGAGATTCAAGTGTTCTAAAAAGAAAATGCTCTCTAGAGTTAGTTGTTCTGTTCTCGTGTAGTTCCGAGAATGGAATCCGATTGGTCTTTTCCGCTAGCAGACACTAAAGAACTAGTTTTCTCCCCCCATTCTGATTTTTTTTTTATTTTGTAGGTTTTATATGAAATTAATATGCTTTTTAAATTTAAGTTTTGTGTGAATTTAAAAACAAAATTTACTTTATTTCATTAAGTAAAAAAATGATTTCTAAAATTCGTCGTGAGTTGAAGATTAGGTAGTTGAACAGAAATTACTTTAACCGAGGGCGGGACGAGAAATTTTGTTATCATTATTTTTAATTTAATTGATTTAAAGTATGCCAAAAAAAAAATATTAGATTTTATAAATTTTTGAACGTGGGGTAATATACCCAACTTCAAAATTATGTATGTTTGTATTTTATGTTATATACAAAACAGGGTAAAACAACGCACTTTCAAAGACTGTCATTAAGTTCAGAAAAAGGTACTAATTTTGACGACAAGAAACAAAATATCAAATGTGAAATAACAACAATATGTTTGCAAACTCGGTATTTTTAATCATTTTTCTACACTAATCACCCTCATGAATTTAAATTTTTACTGATTTCTTGCAAATGAGGGCATTGCAAGATCTCAAGTGTGGGGAAGGGTTATAAATTCTTTCGGGTTTACACTTGTTTTAATTGCCAAATTTTGTGAAAATTTGAAAAAATTTCAACTAAATGAATTCAAAATCATGTTTATACATATTTATGAACGATAAAACTAGGTGTTAATGCCGAAATTATTGTTACCAAGAGGACATAAATTGAGAAACAACCCAAAACGCTTGAATTCATTTAAAATGGGATAGAAGAAAATAAAAAGGCAAAGAAAAGAATAAATAAAAGCTAAGTGTGGGGAGAATGTACCAAGTTATTCAATTAAAAACTATCTATCACATTTTTGTATAAGAATTATTGCAGGTACTTTTGCTTTGGACGATACTAATCAGTTTTACCCGGTTTACTGTAATATATTTTAAAGAAAGATGGATCTACACGATGAATCAATTCCATCATTAAAAGGAAGTAAAGTCTTCCGAAAAAGACACGCGCTTCTTGATTTAGGTCATGAAGTTGTCGTTCAGACCAGCTGTAGGTTGACGAAAAATCTAGAAAAGTCATCTCTAAAATCAGTAGGAAATCCACGGACCTCAGCATCAAACAGGGTCGCCATGTGGTCAGATTTATCCTAACCATGAGAAGGATTTATCTGGCATAATGGGGGGCACCGTGCAAATTAGCTTGATAAGACTAATGAATCAAATCCCCAGAAAGGATAATCTCCTTAAAGATCAAAAATCAGCTTTTAAGACTGATATTACTCAATCCTAGAGATTGACCTTAAAGATTGAGAATTACAAACTCATGGAATTCAATGATATCTAAATTCGAGCTTGAACGAGAAAATATTTTGATCAAAAATAAAACCGATTTGTTTTCTGAAAACCTATTTTCAATGCGTTCATTACCATTGAACGTAAAATCCTGAGAATTCATCAGAATTCATTAGGTCACCTAAACCAAATCGGGTGTCAACCGTAAGAAACGGTGGTTGCATAGCATGGTCGGAGACAGGACCTTGTGCCAGACCGAAAAATCATAGGATGATCTTTACTATTGCTCCTACAAAGGATAGTACTAGCATCCGACACGTTTTAAGACCATAATCATATGCATGTCATTAGACATTGCCTTAACAGTTTCTTGTTCATCGCTTTCCTTTACAACCGGACGGTAGTTTGCCGAAAGGTAATATACGGGACAAGTAAACTGAACGTGTTGCTTTCCTAATACAAGGTTAGCAAGTGGGTAACACAAAACCACAAGTGTTGAGCTAAAATTTTCAAATCTGAAACCCACACAACCCATAAAAATATTTTGCAAACACCGGTGAAGGGTTATTCCGGAAAACTTATCTAGGGTAAAAGCTAGATTAAATTTTCAAAAAGATCAAATGTTTTCATAAAGATCCAATTTCCTATCGGATCTAAATTTTCATAGTCATGTGGAACTGTAAACCGCCTTTCAAATGTGCACTTTGCTTTGGAAACCGAAAGTAAATCAGCTATTTGATTGCAAGTGTCGTTGACCTAAACTCGAGGCAACTGTGGATGACACACCCACCTTTAACCATGGTTCTATCGTTACTATCATTGTTTATACCACCATATCAAAATCACTAATGTACAAAGTGTGATGAATAAAAAAGTGATTCATGTATGTTTTTATTTCAAGTTCTGTATTGCTTGAGGACAAGCAACGCTCAAGTGTGGGGATATTTGATAAGGCTAAAAAAGAACATATATTTCATAGCAATATCCCTTCTAAATAATAGGTTTTCATATGTAATTGTATTATATTTTCATTGTAATTGTTTAAATAAATAAGTGCGAAGACAAAAGGCGAAAACGAAGATTTGAAGACACAAACGTCCAAAAAGCTCAAATGTACAAGATACAATTCAAAAGGTTCAATTTATTGATGAGAAACGTCTAAAAATGACAAGAGTACAAGTTACAAAACGCAAAGTACAAGATATTAAATTATACGAAAGGACGTTCGAAAATTCGGAACCGAGACATGAACCAACTTTCAACGCTCGACGCAACGGAGCTAAAATTACAAGTTAACTATGCTCAAGAATATAATATAATATTTAAATAATTCATAATAAGAATAATAATAAATAATAAAAAGTTGTTAATTGAGCATAGTTAAGGGGTCATAAGTGAAAATTTCAAATCACCAATTGTCTATAAAATGAAATTCACGGTGTAATGAAAAGAACACCTTTCTTCATATTTCTTTCTCTCTTCTGTAATATGTAATATATATTTATATTATAATTTTAATATAAGTTAATTTTAATAATAAAGTTATGGTTTAGTTGGGTTATTGTAAGAAATATTTTACGGGTTTTAAGTCGAAATTCTGTCCGTGCAACGCTACGCGATTAATCACCACTGTAAGCTATGTTCTTCCTTTTTAATTTAATGTCTCGTAACTAAGTTATTATTATGCTTATTTGAGCCGAAGTAATCGTGATGTTAGGCTAAAATATTAAGATGGGGTTATTGAACTTTGGACCATAATTAAGGTTTGGGCAAAAGACCGACACTTGTGGAAATTGGACTATTGACTATTAATAGATGGGGGGTATTGTCTAATTGAGTGACAACTCATTGGAGTCTGTCTAACCTATCTTCAAATTAATTAACCTAATAATTAATAATGATTATGGTTGTCCTATTTAGTGACGTTCATATGGAATCTGTTATAATCATTTAATTAATCAATTGGGTTGGGTAATTGATTATTCATTCTGATCAAGTGGATGAATTAATATTCATAAACTAATTAAAACAGGGGTGGATTACATACAGTGATAACTGGTGTAATTGTTGACAGAAGTGATAACTGCGTCACAGTTTAAATCCTTAATCAGTTGGAATATTTGACTTCGGGTATAAGGGTAATTTGACGAGGATACTCGCACTTTATATTTATGACCGATGGACTATTATGGACAAAAACCAGATAGACGTATCAAATAAACCAGGACAAAGGACAATTAACCCATGGTAATAAATTAAAATCAACACGTCAAACATCATGATTACGGAAGTTTAAATAAGCATAATTCTTTTATTGTATTTCTCATCGTATCTTTATTTACTGTCATTTTATTACTCGCAATTTTATTTACTGTCATTTTATTTATTGTCATTATTTTACGCACTTTAATTATCGTCATTTATCTTTGCGCTTAAAATATAGAATCGACAAACCGGTCATTAAACGGTAAAACCCCCCTTTTATAATAATATTACTACTTATATAATTATATATATTTTGTATAAATATAGTTGTTAAAAATATAGTAAGTATCACCAGCTCCCTGTGGAACGAACCGGACTTACTAAAAACTACACTACTCTACGATTAGGTACACTGCCTATAGTGTTGTAGCAAGGTTTAGGTATATCCCATCCGTAAATTAATAAAACTTGTGTCATATATATAATTTATATTTTAATTTTAATTTTAATTATAATTCTAATAATAAGGGTATGTTAGCGAATGTTGTAAGGGTGTAAGTCAAAATTCTGTCCGTGTAACGCTACGCTATTTTTAAATCATTGTAAGTTATGTTCTTCCTTTAAAAATTAATGTATCGTAACTAAGTTATTATTATGCTAAAAAAAAGTAAAAAAAGAAAAAAAAACTAAAAAAAAAAAAATCTAAAGAAAAAGCACTTAAGGAATTCTACGGCAAAGCCTAAAAATCTAGGAGTAAAAATGACTATAGCAAAAACTAAGTTTAAAATTAAATATGAGCTAAAAATACAAAAGTTACGCTACAACGATTAAAAAGGGACAAAATATAAAAATATACAAAAAGTTGTAAAAATTACAATTTTTATAAAAATATTATTTTTATATTATTTATTTAATAAAACTATTAATTTTACAATTTAATTAAACTAATTTAACTAAATAAAACAAATTAAATAAAAAGTAAATCTTAAAATAAAACTAATAATAATAATAATAATAATTAGGGTTAAATAATAATAATAATTAATTAATACCCGTAATTAATGCTGAATTAGGGCTTCCTGTTCGCGTGTCAGGTACCCTCCGCGAGTCGCGGTAATTATTGCATCAAACCCCGCGAGTCGCGGGGTTCAAAAATTCAGATGACAGCTTTAAATTCGACGCGTTTTTTCTTTATTTATTTTTTTTATTTTCTGTTTTTAATTTTTTTCTATAAATAAAAGATAGTTAATAAAACTTATATTTTTATAAACTAAAATAGAAATAAAGAAACTTATAAAACTTAAATATTTAACAAAATCTTAAAAATACTTATATTTTTGTTTTTCTTTTTATATTTTTGAATAATTAAAACGTATTTTTACAAAATATAAAATTGTACGCAAGGACGTTCGAAAATCCGGAACCGGAACCAGAGTCAACTCTTCACGCTCGACGCAACGGACTAAAAATTACAAGTTAACTATGTATATAAATATAATATAATATATAATTAATTATATTAATTATATATATATTATATATATATTATAAAACCGTCGGCAGAGAAAGACTCCAAGGGTGTGAGCTGTAAATTCATTCTCCGCGACTCGCGGAGTTTGAAGAGGATTTTGTCGTGAGTCGCGGAGCCCCAAATTTCGAAAATCCCTATAAAGCCAACCGAATTCTGATCGCAAAAAAACAATCTATTTTCTCTCTTCTCTCATATATACGAGATATATATATATATATAATTTATATTTTAATTTTAATTATAATTATAATTCTAATAATAAGGGTATGTTAGCGAATATTGTAAGGGTGTAAGTCGAAACTCTACCCGTGTAACGCTACGCGATTAATCACCACTGTAAGCTATGTTCTTCCTTTTTAAATTAATGTATCGTAACTAAGTTATTATTATGCTTATTTGAGCCGAAGTAATCGTGATGTTGGGCTAAAATATTAAGAAGGGGTTATTGAACTTTGGACCATAATTAAGGTTTGGGCAAAAGACCGACACTTGTGGAAATTGGATTATTGACTATTAATAGATGGGGGTATTGTCTAATTGAGTGACAACTCATTGGAGTCTGTCGAACCTATCTTCAAATTAATTAACCTAATAATTAATAATGATTATGGTTGTCCTATTTAGTGATGTTCATATGGAATCTGTTATAATCATTTAATTAATCAATTGGGTTGGGTAATTGATTATTCATTCTGATCAAGTGGATGAATTAATATTCATAAACTAATTAAAACAGGGGTGGATTACATACAGTGATAACTGGTGTAATTGTTGACAGAAGTGATAACTGCGTCACATTTTAAATCCTTAATCAGTTGGAATATTTGACTTCTGGTATAAGGGTAATTTGACGAGGATACTCGCACTTTATATTTATGACCGATGGACTATTATGGACAAAAACCAGATAGACGTATCAAATAAACCAGGACAAAGGACAATTAACCCATGGTAATAAATTAAAATCAACACGTCAAACATCATGATTACGGAAGTTTAAATAAGCATAATTCTTTTATTATATTTCTCATCGTATCTTTATTTACTGTCATTTTATTACTCGCAATTTTATTTACTGTCATTTTATTTATTGTCATTATTTTACGCACTTTAATTATCGTCATTTATCTTTGCGCTTAAAATATAGAATCGACAAACCGGTCATTAAACGGTAAAACCCCCCTTTTATAATAATATTACTACTTATATAATTATATATATTTTGTATAAATATAGTTGTTAAAAATATAGTAAGTATCACCAGCTCCCTGTGGAACGAACCGGACTTACTAAAAACTACACTACTCTACGATTAGGTACACTGCCTATAGTGTTGTAGCAAGATTTAGGTATATCCCACTCTATAAATAATTAAAACTTGTGTCATATTTTGTAGTATTTTGTATTAAAAATAATACTATTTCGTACCCTCACGCTACATCATCAAGTTTTTGGCGCCGTTGCCCGGGAAATAATTATCAACCGCCAAGGCTAAACTTCAATCGAAATCAAAACATTCTTTACAATCCAAATGGAACCAACAATAACTCGTACAACCAACAAGGTACGAATAACCAACCAACTCAAAACAACACTTTCAATCAACAAAGACCTGGCTTATATAAACCACCACAACAAACCGACGAGAAGAAGTCAAATCTGGAAGAAGTGGTATTTAAGCTAGTTGAATCTCAAACACAATTTATTGAAACTCAAACCCAAACGAATGAGAGGTTTGATCAGTCATTTAGAACTCAACAAGCTTCCATTTTGAATCTAGAAAAACAAGTAGGTACTCTTGTTAGATTGATGAGTGAAAGGGAACAAGGAAAGCTACCGAGTAATAATGAAGTAAATCCTCGAAATGAAAATGTTAACATGATTTCAACAAATTCTGAAAAACCAATACCAGAAGATGAGAAAGTATTAGATGTAAGTAACAATGAAGAAGTTACAACACCACCACCACCCGAGTATGTAAAGCCAGTGGTGGCACCATACAAAACACCCATCCCGTTTTCAAGAAAAGGAGTTGAGTATGAGCAAGTGATAGGTAATAAAGTTTGTGATACCTCTGGAAAGAAGAAGAAGAAGAAGAATAATAAAGTGCAAGAAATAAAAACCGTAGAAGTAAACCCGGTGAAGACAGTTCCACCAAAACCTCTACCTAGGATAGGTGATCCAGGTGAATTTATTGTTCCTTGTCTACTTAGTGATTGTGTCATGTATGATGCACTAGCAGATTTAGGTGAAAGTGTAAGTATTATGCCTCTTTCATTATATAAGAGATTAGTTGTAGGTGAGTTAAGTCCAACGGATATGAGTGTTCGACTCCTTGATCAAACCATTAAGCACCCAGTTGGAATTGCTGACAACCTACCCGTTCAATTAGGTAATTTAACCTTTCTAGTCGAATTCATTGTCATTGACATAAAAGAGGACTCAAACGTTCCTCTAATTTTAGGTCGACCATTCTTAGCGTCCACCGGGGCGTTATTTGATGTAAGAAAGGGTAGAATGACACTTAGTAATGATGAGAAATCGATCACCTTTATGATTCGAAAGTCTAAATCTCCACCAACCAAAACCGTTGAACCAGCGGAAACGATTGGTAAGAACCATGTTGTTTTACCAACTCCAACGGTAGTGCTTAACAATAATAAAACGCCTAAGTGTGGGGAAAATGAAGTAACACCTAATGATGACCTGATAACAAAGAACCCCATTGTTGATACGAAATTAAATGATCCCGTTATTAATAGTTCAATGAAGAAACTTATTAAACGGATTCGCGATGCTAGAACCAAGGGGAACTCTAAGTTATGTAACCGGTTAGTATCCAATCTATCGCCTAAAGAAAAGGCAAAACTAGTTGAAATTGTGGATATTACACAGGAATCCGACCAATGGCTTAAAAAAAAGTCATAGATATGCAAGTTGATTATGGTCCAAGAGAAATTGACGATGAAGTTATTCACAATTTCGACACCACAGCTACCTAAGTGTGGGGAGATTCAAGTGTTCTAAAAAGAAAATGCTCTCTAGAGTTAGTTGTTCTGTTCTCGTGTAGTTCCGAGAATGGAATCCGATTGGTCTTTTCCGCTAGCAGACACTAAAGAACTAGTTTTCTCCCCCCATTCTGATTTTTTTTTATTTTGTAGGTTTTATATGAAATTAATATGCTTTTTAAATTTAAGTTTTGTGTGAATTTAAAAACAAAATTTACTTTATTTCATTAAGTAAAAAAATGATTTCTAAAATTCGTCGTGAGTTGAAGATTAGGTAGTTGAACAGAAATTACTTTAACCGAGGGCGGGACGAGAAATTTTGTTATCATTATTTTTAATTTAATTGATTTAAAGTATGCCAAAAAAAAATATTAGATTTTATAAATTTTTGAACGTGGGGTAATATACCCAACTTCAAAATTATGTATGTTTGTATTTTATGTTATATACAAAACAGGGTAAAACAACGCACTTTCAAAGACTGTCATTAAGTTCAGAAAAAGGTACTAATTTTGACGACAAGAAACAAAATATCAAATGTGAAATAACAACAATATGTTTGCAAACTCGGTATTTTTAATCATTTTTCTACACTAATCACCCTCATGAATTTAAATTTTTACTGATTTCTTGCAAATGAGGGCATTGCAAGATCTCAAGTGTGGGGAAGGGTTATAAATTTTTTCGGGTTTACACTTGTTTTAATTGCTAAATTTTGTGAAAATTTGAAAAAATTTCAACTAAATGAATTCAAAATCATGTTTATACATATTTATGAACGATAAAACTAGGTGTTAATGCCGAAATTATTGTTACCAAGAGGACATAAATTGAGAAACAACCCAAAACGCTTGAATTCATTTAAAATGGGATAGAAGAAAATAAAAAGGCAAAGAAAAGAATAAATAAAAGCTAAGTGTGGGGAGAATGTACCAAGTTATTCAATTAAAAACTATCTATCACATTTTTGTATAAGAATTATTGCAGGTACTTTTGCTTTGGACGATACTAATCAGTTTTACCCGGTTTACTATAATATATTTTAAAGAAAGATGGATCTACACGATGAATCAATTCCATCATTAAAAGGAAGTAAAGTCTTCCGAAAAAGACACGCGCTTCTTGATTTAGGTCATGAAGTTGTCGTTCAGACCAGCTGTAGGTTGACAAAAAATCTAGAAAAGTCATCTCTAAAATCAGTAGGAAATCCACGGACCTCAGCATCAAACAGGGTCGCTATGTGGTCAGATTTATCCTAACCATGAGAAGGATTTATCTCGCATAATGGGGGGCACCGTGCAAATTAGCTTGATAAGACTAATGAATCAAATCCCCAGAAAGGATAATCTCCTTAAAGATCAAAAATCAGCTTTTAAGACTGATATTACTCAATCCTAGAGATTGACCTTAAAGATTGAGAATTACAAACTCATGGAATTCAATGATATCTAAACTCGAGCTTGAACGAGAAAATATTTTGATCAAAAATAAAACCGATTTGTTTTCTGAAAACCTATTTTCAATGCGTTCATTACCATTGAACGTAAAATCCTGAGAATTCATCAGAATTCATTAGGTCACCTAAACCAAATCGGGTGTCAACCGTAAGAAACGGTGGTTGCATAGCATGGTCGGAGACAGGACCTTGTGCCAGACCGAAAAATCATAGGATGATCTTTACTATTGCTCCTACAAAGGATAGTACTAGCATCCGACACGTTTTAAGACCATAATCATATGCATGTCATTAGACATTGCCTTAACAGTTTTTTGTTCATCGCTTTCCTTTACAACCGGATGGTAGTTTGCCGAAAGGTAATATACGGGACAAGTAAACTGGACGTGTTGCTTTCCTAATACAAGGTTAGCAAGTGGGTAACACAAAACCACAAGTGTTGAGCTAAAATTTTCAAATCTGAAACCCACACAACCCACAAAAATATTTTGCAAACACCGGTGAAGGGTTATTCCGGAAAACTTATCTAGGGTAAAAGCTAGATTAAATTTTCAAAAAGATCAAATGTTTTCATAAAGATCCAATTTCCTATCGGATCTAAATTTTCATAGTCATGTGGAACTGTAAACCGCCTTTCAAATGTGCACTTTGCTTTGGAAACCGAAAGTAAATCAGCTATTTGATTGCAAGTGTCGTTGACCTAAACCCGAGGCAACTGTGGATGACACACCCACCTTTAACCATGGTTCTATCGTTACTATCATTGTTTATACCACCATATCAAAATCACTAATGTACAAAGTGTGATGAATAAAAAAGTGATTCATGTATGTTTTTATTTCAAGTTCTGTATTGCTTGAGGACAAGCAACGCTCAAGTGTGGGGATATTTGATAAGGCTAAAAAAGAACATATATTTCATAGCAATATCCCTTCTAAATAATAGGTTTTCATATGTAATTGTATTATATTTTCATTGTAATTGTTTAAATAAATAAGTGCGAAGATAAAAGGCGAAAACGAAGATTTGAAGACACAAACGTCCAAAAAGCTCAAATGTACAAGATACAATTCAAAAGGTTCAATTTATTGATGAGAAACGTCTAAAAATGACAAGGGTACAAGTTACAAAACGCAAAGTACAAGATATTAAATTATACGAAAGGACGTTCGAAAATTCGGAACCGAGACATGAACCAACTTTCAACGCTCGACGCAACGGAGCTAAAATTACAAGTTAACTATGCTCAAGAATATAATATAATATTTAAATAATTCATAATAAGAATAATAATAAATAATAAAAAGTTGTTAATTGAGCATAGTTAAGGGGTCATAAGTGAAAATTTCAAATCACCAATTGTCTATAAAATGAAATTCACGGTGTAATGAAAAGAACACCTTTCTTCATATTTCTTTCTCTCTTCTGTAATATGTAATATATATTTATATTATAATTTTAATATAAGTTAATTTTAATAATAAAGTTATGGTTTAGTTGGGTTATTGTAAGAAATATTTTACGGGTTTTAAGTCGAAATTATGTCCGTGCAACGCTACGCGATTAATCACCACTGTAAGCTATGTTCTTCCTTTTTAATTTAATGTCTCGTAACTAAGTTATTATTATGCTTATTTGAGCCAAAGTAATCGTGATGTTAGGCTAAAATATTAAGATGGGGTTATTGAACTTTGGACCATAATTAAGGTTTGGGCAAAAGACCGACACTTGTGGAAATTGGACTATTGACTATTAATAGATGGGGGGTATTGTCTAATTGAGTGACAACTCATTGGAGTCTGTCTAACCTATCTTCAAATTAATTAACCTAATAATTAATAATGATTATGGTTGTCCTATTTAGTGACGTTCATATGGAATCTGTTATAATCATTTAAGTAATCAATTGGGTTGGGTAATTGATTATTCATTCTGATCAAGTGGATGAATTAATATTCATAAACTAATTAAAACAGGGGTGGATTACATACAGTGATAACTGGTGTAATTGTTGACAGAAGTGATAACTGCGTCACAGTTTAAATCCTTAATCAGTTGGAATATTTGACTTCGGGTATAAGGGTAATTTGACGAGGATACTCGCACTTTATATTTATGACCGATGGACTATTATGGACAAAAACCAGATAGACGTATCAAATAAACCAGGACAAAGGACAATTAACCCATGGTAATAAATTAAAATCAACACGTCAAACATCATGATTACGGAAGTTTAAATAAGCATAATTCTTTTATTGTATTTCTCATCGTATCTTTATTTACTGTCATTTTATTACTCGCAATTTTATTTACTGTCATTTTATTTATTGTCATTATTTTACGCACTTTAATTATCGTCATTTATCTTTGCGCTTAAAATATAGAATCGACAAACCGGTCATTAAACGGTAAAACCCCCCTTTTATAATAATATTACTACTTATATAATTATATATATTTTGTATAAATATAGTTAAAAATATAGTAAGTATCACCAGCTCCCTGTGGAACGAACCGGACTTACTAAAAACTACACTACTCTACGATTAGGTACACTGCCTATAGTGTTGTAGCAAGGTTTAGGTATATCCCATCCGTAAATTAATAAAACTTGTGTCATATATATAATTTATATTTTAATTTTAATTTTAATTATAATTCTAATAATAAGGGTATGTTAGCGAATGTTGTAAGGGTGTAAGTCAAAATTCTGTCCGTGTAACGCTACGCTATTTTTAAATCATTGTAAGTTATGTTCTTCCTTTAAAAATTAATGTATCGTAACTAAGTTATTATTATGCTAAAAAAAGTAAAAAAAGAAAAAAAAAAAAAAAAAAAAATCTAAAGAAAAAGCACTTAAGGAATTCTACGGCAAAGCCTAAAAATCTAGGAGTAAAAATGACTATAGCAAAAACTAAGTTTAAAATTAAATATGAGCTAAAAATACAAAAGTTACGCTACAACGATTAAAAAGGGACAAAATATAAAAATATACAAAAAGTTGTAAAAATTACAATTTTTATAAAAATATTATTTTTATATTATTTATTTAATAAAACTATTAATTTTACAATTTAATTAAACTAATTTAACTAAATAAAACAAATTAAATAAAAAGTAAATCTTAAAATAAAACTAATAATAATAATAATAATAATTAGGGTTAAATAATAATAATAATTAATTAATACCCGTAATTAATGTTGAATTAGGGCTTCCTGTTCGCGTGTCAGGTACCCTCCGCGAGTCGCGGTAATTATTGCACTCGCGGGGTTCAAAAATTCAGATGACAGCTTTAAATTCGACGCGTTTTTTCTTTATTTATTTTTTTTTATTTTCTGTTTTTAATTTTTTTCTATAAATAAAAGATAGTTAATAAAACTTATATTTTTATAAACTAAAATAGAAATAAAGAAACTTATAAAACTTAAATATTTAACAAAATCTTAAAAATACTTATATTTTTGTTTTTCTTTTTATATTTTTGAATAATTAAAACGTATTTTTACAAAAACGAATTTTTAATAAAAGTAAACTAAAAATCTTTTTTTTTTTTATATTAGCGTTGCGCTTCCGGCTTTTAAGATAAGTCCCCGGCAGCGGCGCCAAAAATACTTGATGTTAAAGCTAAGTGTATAAGAAATAGTTTATATTTTACTAGGAAAAACTATTAAATACGATACAATTTTACACAAGATATTTATTTATTTATAGAATGGATATACTTAAACCTTGCTACAACACTTATAGGCAGTGTACCTAATCGTACAGTAGTGTAGTTTTTAGTAAGTCCGGTTCGTTCCACAGGGAAATCTTTAAACAAAGCGTAACGCTATATTAGTTTACTTTTATAAAAATACAAACATATATATAAGTAATATTATTATTATAAAGGGGGGTTTTTACCGTTTAATGACCGGTTTGTCGATTTTAAAACTTTAGTCGCAGTTAAAACCTAATGTAAAATATTAAATAAATAAAAGACTTAATTTAAAGCGTAAAGTAAATAACGATAATGAAATTGCGAATAATAAAAGTGCGATAAAATAAACTTGCGATAATTAAAAAGTACGATAATTAAAAATGCAATTAAATATAATAACAATAAAAAATGCGATAATTAGAAGTGTAATTAAATATAAAATAAAGGAAATTAAATATGAAATAAAAGAATTATGCTTATTTAAACTTCCGTAATTATGATGTTTGACGTGTTGATTTTAGTTTTATGCCCATGGGTTAATTGTCCTTTGTCCTGGATTATTTAATATGTCCGTCTGGTTTTTGTCCATAACAGTCCATCAGTCATAAATATAAAGTGCAAGTGTCCTCGTCAAATTATTATTATACCCGAAGTTAAATATTCCAACTAATTGGGGATTCGAATTGTAACAAGGTTTTAATACTTTGTTTAATGAATACACCAGGTTATCGACTGCGTGTAAACCAAGGTTTTACTACTTTGTTAACAATTACACCAATTATCCTTTAATGTAATTTCACCCCTGTTTTAATTATTCTAGTGGCTATTAATCCATTCCCGTGTCCGGTTAAATGAACGATTAATCGTACATATAAATACCCCGCCCATCGTGTCCGATCGAGTGTATATGGTAATTTATAAGGACGCCCAATTGTAAATCTTTATATTAACATTAACAAACTATCATTTAGTTAAACAAATATAAAGCCCATTAATAGCTCATAGTCTAATTTCCACAAGTGTCGTTCTTTTGTCCAAACCCCAATTATGGTACAAAGCCCAATTACCCAATTTTAGTAATTAGCCCAACATCATGATTACTTCGTTTTAAATAAGCATAATAATAACTTAGCTACGAGACATTAATGTAAAAAGGTTGAACATAACTTACAATGATTTAAAAATAGCGTAGCGTTACACGGACAGAATTTCGACTTACACCCTTACAATATTCGCTAACATACCCTTATTATTAGAATTATAATTATAATTAAAATTAAAATATAAATTATATATATATATATCTCGTATATATGAGAGAAGAGAGAAAAAAATTATTTTTTTGCGATCAGAATTCGGTTGGCTTTATAGGGATTTTCGAAATTTGGGGCTCCGCGACTCGCGGCAAAATCCTCTTCAAACTCCGCGAGTCGCGGAGAATGAATTTACAGCTCACACCCTTGGAGTCTTTCTCTGCCGACGGTTTTATAATATATATATAATATATATATAATATATATATAATTAATATAATTAATTATATATTATATTATATTTATATACATAGTTAACTTGTAATTTTTAGTCCGTTGCGTCGAGCGTGAAGAGTTGACTCTGGTCCCGGTTCCGGATTTTCGAACGTCCTTGCGTACAATTTTATATTTTGTACTTTGCGTTTTGAATCTTGTACTCTTGTAATTTTGAGACGTTTCTTATCAATAATTGGAACCTTTTTGATTGTCTTTTGTACTTTTGAGCTTTTTGGTCGTTTGCGTCTTCAATTCGTCGAATCTGTCTTTTGTCTTCACCTTTTATTATTTAAACGAATATCACTTGTAAATAGAACAATTGCAACTAAAAGGTTGTCTTTCTTGAGGAATAATGCTATGAAATATATGTTCGTTTTTAGCATTATCAGTTACCACCCGGGGAAGACAAATGTGGTAGCAGACGCCTTGAGCAGAAAGGACAGAGAACCAATTCGAGTAAAAGCTATGAATATAATGATTCACACTAACCTTACTACTCAAATAAATGAGGCGCACCAAGGAGTTTTAAAAGAGGGAAATTAAATGATGAAATACCCAAAGGATTGGAGAAGCATCTTAATATTCGGGAAGACGGAACCCGGTATAGGGCTGAAAGAATTTGGGTACCAAAATTGGGAGATATGAGAGAAATGGTACTTAGAGAAGCTCATAAAACCAGATACTCAATACATCCTGGAACGGGGAAGATGTACAAAGATCTCAAGAAACATTTTTGGTGGCCAGGTATGAAAGCCGATGTTGCTAAATACGTAGGCGAATGTTTGACTTGTTCTAAGGTCAAAGCGGAGCATCAGAAACCATCAGGTCTACTTAAACAACCCGAAATCTTGGAATGAAAATGGGAAAACATTACCATGGATTTCATCACTAAATTGCCAAGGACTGCAAGTGGTTTTGATACTATTTGGGTAATAGTTGATCGTCTCACCAAATCAGCACACTTCCTGCTAATAAGAGAAGATGACAAGATGGAGAAGTTAGCACGACTGTATTTGAAGGAAGTCGTCTCCAGACATGGAATACCAATCTCTATTATCTCTTATAGGGATGATAGATTTATTTCAAGATTCTGGCAGACATTACAGCAGGCATTAGAAACTCGTCTAGATATGAGTACTGCTTATCATCCATAAACTGATGGGTAGAGCGAAAGGACGATAAAAATGCTTGAAGACATGCTACGAGCATGTGTTATTGATTTCGGAAACAGTTGGGATCGACACCTTCCGTTAGCAAAATTTTCCAACAACAACAGCTACCATTCAAGCATTGAGATGGCACCGTTTGAAGCACTTTATGGTAGAAAGTGCAGGTCTCCTATTTGTTGGAGTGAAGTGGGGGATAGACAGATTACGGGTCCGGAGATAATACAAGAAACTAACGAGAAGATCATTCAAATTCAATAACGGTTGAAAACCGCCCAAAGTCGACAAAAGAGCTACGATGACATTAAAAGAAAAGATATAGAATTTGAAATTGGAGAGATGGTCATGCTTAAAGTTGCACCTTGGAAAGACGTTGTTCGATTTGGTAAACGAGGGAAATTAAATCCAAGGTATATTGGACCATTCAAGATTATTGATAGTGTCGGACCAGTAGCTTACCGACTTGAGTTGCCTCAACAACTCGCGATTGTACATAACACTTTCCACGTCTCGAATTTGAAGAAATGTTTTGCTAAAGAAAATCTCACTATTCCATTAGACGAAATCCAAATCAACGAAAAACTTCAATTCATCGAAGAACCTGTCGAAATAATGGATCGTGAGGTTAAGAGACTTAAGCAAAACAAGATACCAATTGTTAAGGTTCGATGGAATGCTCGTAGAGGACCCGAGTTCACCTGGGAACGAGAAGATCAGATGAATAAGAAGTACCCGCACTTATTTCCAGAAGATACGTCAACACCTTCAACTGCTTAAAATTTCGGGACGAAATTTATTTAACGGGTAGGTACTGTAGTGACCCGAACTTTTCCATGTTTATATATATTAAATGAAATTGATATTTACATGATTAAGTGTTTCCAACATGTTAAGCAATCAAACTTGTTAAGACTTGATTAATTGAAATAGGTTTCATATAGACAATTGACCACCCAAGTTGACCGGTGATTCACGAACGTTAAAACTTGTAAAAACTATATGATGTCATATATATATATATATATATATATACATATATATATACATATATATATATACATATATATATATATATACATATATATATATATATATATATATATATATATACATATATATATATATATATATATATATATATATATATATATATATATATATATATATATATATATATATATATATATATATATATATAGTTAACATGATATTATGATAAGTAAACATATCATTAAGTATATTAACAATGAACAACATATGTAAAAACAAGACTACTAACTTAATGATTTCGAAACGAGACATATATGTAACGATTATCGTTGTAACAACATTTAACTATATATATATATATCATACTATGATATATTAATATATCATAATACATTGATAATGTAATAATTTAACATCTCTTTAGATATAATAAACAATGGGTTAACAACATTTAACAAGATCGTTAACCTAAAGGTTTCAAAACAACACTTACATGTAACGACTAACGATGACTTAACGACTCAGTTAAAATGTATATACATGTAGTGTTTTAATATGTATTCATACACTTTTGAAAGACTTCAATATACTTATCAAAGTACTTCTACTTAACAAAAATGCTTACGATTACATCCTCATTCATTTTCATCAACAATTTTACTCGTATGCACTCGTATTTGTACTCGTACAATACACAGCTTCTAAATGTATTTACTATTGGTATATACACTCTAATGATCAGCTCTTAGCAGCCCATGTGAGTCACCTAACCATGTGGGAACCATCATTTAATATCTAGCATGAAATATCTCACAAAATTACAAACTAATGGAGCCTATATGGAGGCTAACCTTCACGTGAAGTATGGTGTACACAAACACTTTCATTTTGCAACTTACATGCATCAAACTACCCTCTCTCAAGTGTTATTTCATTGTTCTAAGTGTTCTTCATCATCTTCATCAAAATCTAGCTCAATCTAGTTCATAAATCCATACATAAACCAAGATACAAAACAACTACTCAAGAACACACCAACAACACTTCCAAGTTTGCTAGCTTACTTCCAATCTTGCAAATCCACTTTGTGTGATCATCCAACCTCAAGAAATCTTTCTTATTTACAGTAAGATATCTTTCTAATACAAGGTAATACTCATATTCAAACTGTGATTCAATTTCTATAACTTTAACAATCTTATTTCGAGTGGAAATCTTACTTGAACTTGTTTTCGTGTCATGATTCTACTTCAAGAACTTTCAAGCCATCAAAGGATCCTTTGAAGCTAGATCTATTTTTATCATTTCCAGTAGGTTTATCCACAAAACCTAAGGTAGTAATGATGTTCATAACATCATTCGATTCATATATATATAACTACCTTATTCGAAGGTTTAAACTTGTAATCACTAGAACATAGTTTAGTTAATTCTAAACTTGTTCGCAAATAAAAGTTAATCCTTCTAACTTGACTTTTAAAATCAACTAAACACATGTTCTATATCTATATGATATGCTAACTTAATGATTTGAAACCTGAAAACACGAAAAACACCGTAAAACCGGATATACGACGTCGTAGTAACACCGCGGGCTGTTTTAGGTTAGTTAATTAAAAACTATGATAAACTTTGATTTAAAAGTTGTTCTTCTGGCAAAATGATTTTTCTTATGAACATGAAACTATATCCAAAAATCATGGTTAAACTCAAAGTGGAAGTATGTTTTCCAAAATGGTCATCTAGACGTCGTTCTTTCGACTGAAATGACTACCTTTACAAAAACGACTTGTAATCTGTATTTTCGACTATAAACTTATACTTTTTCTATTTAGCAACTTGAATCACTCAAAACGGATTTAAAACGAAGAAGTTATGGGTAAAACAAGATTGGATAATTTTGCTTGTTGTAGCTACGTGAAAATTGGTAACAAATCTATATTAATCATATCCTAGCTAACTCATATTGTATTATACATGTATTTTAATATATTATGTAATCTTGGGATACCATAGACACGTATGCAAATGTTTTGACATATCATATCGACCCATGTATATATATTATTTGGAACAACTATAGACACTCTATATGCAGTAATGTTGGAGTTAGCTATACAGGGTTGAGGTTGATTCCAAAAATATATATACTTTGAGTTGTGATCTAGCCTGAGACGTGTATACACTGGGTCGTAGATTGATTCAAGATAATATATATAGATTTATTTTTGTACATCTAATTGTGGACAACTAGTTGTAGGTTACTAACGAGGACAGCTGACTAAATATACTTAAAACATTAAAACATATTAAATGTTGTAAATATATTTTGAACATACTTTGATATATATGTACATATTTGTTATAGGTTCGTGAATCAACCAATGGCCAAGTCTTACTTCCCGACGAAGTAAAAATCTGTGAAAGTGAGTTATAGTCCCACTTTTAAAATCTAATATTTTGGGATGAGAATACATGCAATTTTATAAATGTTTTACGAAATAAACACAAGTAAATGAAACTATATTATATGGGTGAATGATCGAAGCCGAATATGCCCCTTTTAGCTTGGTAGCCTAAGAATTAGGGAACTGGCCCCTAATTGACGCGAATCCTAAAGATAGATCTATCGGGCCCAACAAGCCCCATTCTGGAATTTAGAATGCTTTAGTACTTCGAAATTATCATGTCCGATGGGTGTCCCGGAATGATGGGGATATTCTATATGCATCTTGTTAATGTCGGTTACCAGGTGTTCACCATATGAATGATTTTTATCTCTATGTATGGGATGTATATTGAAATATGAAATCTTGTGGTCTATTATGACGATTTGATAAATATATAAGTTAAACCTATAACTCACCAACATTTTTGTTGACGTTTAAAGCATGTTTATTCTCAGGTGATTATTAAGAGCTTCTGCTGTTGCTTGCTAAAATATGGACAAGATTTGGTGTCAACATGTTTGTATAATATTGTTTAAAACTGCATTCGAGATTTACTTTGTTGTAACATATTAATATTGTAAACCAATATGTATTGATAGTGTGTAAGTGTGATATTTTTTAGATTATCATTTCTAGATAATCTAGGTGGTGTCCTTTTAACCTTGTCGATAAAATAAAGGTTATGGTTTGTTTTTAAAAAACGAATGCAGTCTTTGAAAAACGTCTCATATAGAGGTCAAAACCTCGCAATGAAATCAATTAATATGGAACGTTTATAATTAATATAAACGGGACATTTCACAATATTCGTTACACATTTTGTTAAAAAACATTTTAACCAATTATATATATGTCAATCGTGTTTATGCGTCTAGTTTGTTATTTTATTTTATATATAAAAATAACAAATACACATTGTTTATCGTTTTAAAACAGTTTTAAAAGATGTCGCCCATATATATTTTTTGACTTTCAAAATCATTTTAACATTAAACTCGTTAGAGTTTAACTTATTTTAAAATCATCAATTTTAATCTTTAAAACTTGTTTAGAGTTTTATTTAATGTTTCCATCAAAAAACATATGTAATCTAAGTCTCAAAATTATTTAACTTTAAACTCGTTATGTGATGACCCGAGAATTTCCGACCAAATTTAAACTTTAATCTTTATATGATTCCGACACGATAAGCAAAGTCTGTAATGTTGAGTCTCAAAAATTTTGAAAATTATATTCATGTAATCAATTACCCTGCGACTATGCTCAACGATTCACGAACAATTAATTGTAAATAGATATGTGTATATATAGATATAAATAATAATTTGAATTATAATTTGAAGTATTATATGTTGTTGTTATTAAAATTATTTATGTAAAATAAAAATAAAAATAGGATATTATCATAATTATTATTTAAAATATATCTATATATATAAAGAAAGTATATTAAAAATAAATATTAAATGATTGTAATACTTGTTTGATGTTTCGATTGATATAAAGCAAGTTAAATTCAAACTTATATAAAATAAACGGTGATCCGGAAATGAGATCTATAAATTTTAGGCTTACTAAAAATGTATTTAGGATCTAGTTATTTAATTTTAACACTTTTTATATTTTACCCATAAATGAGAGGGACAGTTGATGTAATTTTCATTTAATTAATTAGTGATCGAATTTTATACCATAGTGACTGAAATAAATAAATATAATTACTATAAAAATATGAAATTTTTCTGAAGACTTTTTATTCGCCACTGAGTGAACAACGGGGCACGAAATAGTAGTCCGTGAAAACTGTCGGTAGAATCAGCCAAATGAATGGCTACTTTACTATTCTAAATTGCAATCCATGATTCTTAAATCAATGATTCGATTACTGTTTAACTAGTGGATTATTACTATATTAATTTTATATAGTATTTTATTAATCCATGAAACTGAATCTCTTTCTATATCTCTATATATCCCTTTTCTTTTATATATGCATACTGCATATTACGGAGTAGTTGATAACACCCATCTTTATGAACCAAACTTTTACTAACCGTTTATTATTTAGATCGAACAAAGCAATGATCGAAACCTTATTGTGTTATCACTATTCGTGCAGCCATGAGCACCTTTGAATCAAACCCACAACCATCTTTACAAACCCCCACGATCACACCCAAAAACAACTCATAAACAAGTGTGTTACTACTCGTCTTGACTGCTACCGGTCGAAAACAACACCATCTTCAAAACTTGTTTTTGCAAATACAACACATATCTTCTTTCTCTGCTATGTTATTTATCTTCTATTTTCTGTACGATGGAAGTATTTTAAGATGAAATAGAAACCCATTAATTCTATTACTAATATTCGACAACCATAATCCTTGTTTATCAACACATCTGCTATCGTCAAAAGATTCCTATGCTTCACCTTTCCAACTGTCTCGACTTATCTACCACAACCACACACCAACCACTTCAAACCTATCTAAACCGTCAAGCTTGGCTAAACTATTTTATGTTCTATTTCTTTTAAAACCCGTCGAGAACCAACCAAGAACCACCACTATAAGCTAACCGTCACCATCATCTATCACCACCTTTCTATTTCCATCGATCACGAGAACCATCACCTCCTGCTAACCATAAATCATCACTCATCATGATCACTTCCATGATGTTGGGTTTCTGTTTAAACCATCGCCACCACTTCATTTTCCTCCTTCTGCGAAACCACTTGCAGTATATATATATATTTTTTTTTGCTGCGGCTGCTGTTATAAAGTACTAACATTTATGATTGAAGAAAGTGGGAATATTGGGTGTAAAGCAAGCAAAGTGGAAGATGACCCTACTGCTTTTACCTGCACTCGTTTTTTTTTTATTTTATCTCAAGAATCGAATCCTATGAATCCCAAATCACTTAAATATAGTTGAGCCTGGATTCAACAACCCTTTGGTTGGGCTTCTTATAACGACTAAATGGACTAGGCTTATAATCTTGGGCCACAACTGCCACTTGCCTTGATCTAACACTCAAAACAGGCTATCATTACTTACACACTTCTGTTTCTAATTCTATTCGAGAATCACCCAAACAATACGGTACGTTCATAATCATATTTCTGCTTAACTACGATTTAACAACCCCAAGAAACCATTTAGGCAACTAAGCTTTTGCTTCTGTTTTGTCATTTTCGAACTCCATAAAATGACAGAAATAGAACCGTGATTTGTTGATGTTTTAATCATGATCATGATTACGAAAGAATGATAACGATAACAAGAATGATGGAGTACGAACAGGAAGAAAATGATGATCGTGTTATGATAATTGATTCGTGATTTTATGTGTTAATGTTAATGATTCGAATGAAAAGATGAACGTGATCGATTATAATGATGATGATGGTGAGCCTGTGTATGATTTCATGTTGATGATGATAATGAAATTTTGAGGAAGAGAATACCGGTTTTGTATGTGTTAATTAGTTAACTGCGCGAATTATTACAAGAATGGTCTATTGGTTCAACGGTTAGGGGCGTTTGTGTTTAATTGATAGATCCCGGGTTCGAGTCCGGGCAACGATATTTTTTTAGAAAAAGCTGTTCTTCAAAGGTAGTTTTCTATTTTTATTATTATTATTATTATTGTTATTATTATTATTAATTATAGTTGTTACTATATAAATAAAATGGTTAATATTATTATCACTTAGTTATTATTATGTAATATCATTAAAGTGTTATTAGTAGTATTATTATTACTATAAATGTTAAAATAAGTATTATTATTATTATTGTTACTACGAATTGGGTTATTGTTGTTTTATATATATTAACATTGTTGTTATTATTATTGTTAAACTTATCATTATCATTAAAAGTATTATTACTAAAAATTATAGAATTATCATTATTATTAACATTAATATTATTATCACTATCTATTGTTATTATTAATAGTATTATTATCATAATATAAAAATTATTATTTTATCAAACAAATGATATTTACATAAAAATATATTTATTACATACCTAAAATAATATTACATACTTTTATACTTTTAATCAAAATGTTATTTTAAAATTAAAGTGTTACATAATATTTAAATATATTGTACATTATAAGTAATAATATGATTATATTTATATAAATATTAATCTTAATACATTATAATAAATATATGTATATATAAAAACTTAGCCGATTAATATTATATGTGTTAATAAATATACTGGTTATAGGTTCGTGAATCCGAGGCCAAACCTGCATTGTTCAGTTTCGTCATATGTATTTTTACTACAAAATACAGAAGGTGAGTTTCATTAATCCCTTTTTAAATGCTTTTGCAATATATATTTTTGGGACTGAGAATACATGCGCTGCTTTTATAAATGCTTTACGAAATAGACACAGGTAATTGAAACTACATTCTATGGTTGGATTATCTAATCGAATATGCCCTTTTTTATTAAGTCTGGTAATCTAAGAATTAGGGAACATACACCCTAATTGACGCGAACTCTAAAGATAGATCTATCGGGCCCAACAAGCCCCATCCAAAGTACCGGATGCTTTAGTACTTCGAAATTTATATCATGTCCGAAGGAGGATCCCGGAATGATGGGGATATTCTTATATGCATATTGTGAATGTCGGTTACCAGGTGTTCAATCCATATGAATGATATTTTTGTCTCTATGCATGGGACGTATGTTTATGAGAAATGGAAATATGAAATCTTGTGGTCTATTAAAATTATGAAATGATTATTTATGTTAAACTAATGAACTCACCAACCTTTTGGTTGACACTTTATAGCATGTTTATTCTCAGGTTTGAAAGAAATCTTCCGCTGTGCATTAGCTCATTTTAAAGATATTACTTGGAGTAATTCATGACATATTTCAAAAGACGTTGCATTCAAGTCGTTGGAGTTCATTAGAGATTATTACTAAGTAAATGACAGAATAGGTCATTTATAGTTTGGATATTATGAAATGGTATGCATGCTGTCAACCTTAGATGTAATGAAAGATCGTCTTTTCAAAAATGAATGCAATGTTTGTAAAATGTATCATATAGAGGTCAAATACCTTGCGATGTAATCAACTGTTGTGAATCGTTTATAATCAATATGGATTTCGTCCTGATGGATTAGGACGGGTCTTCACAGTTGGTATCAGAGCGGTGGTCTTAGCGAACCAGGTCTTGCATTAGTATGTCTAACTGATAGTTGTTAGGATGCATTAGTGAGTCTGGACTTCGACCGTGTCTGCATGTCAAAAGTTTTGCTTATCATTAGTGTCGAAAAATTAATTGCTTATCATCCTTAAAGTCTAGACACGTCTTACTACCTCTATTGCATAGACAGTGTATAGATAAATTCATATCTTAGCTTATCTGTTATCGTTATCTTTGCCTGACAGCTTCTGTAGATTCCTCCGTAACTTATGGGATTTTAGTATTATATATGCATATGTAAATTATGTATTGTAGGGTACTAATCTACATCCTATAATCTATTTCCTATCGAAAATCCTGTATCTGATCGTACGAGATGAATCCTTCAACCAGTTCGAGTCCCTCAGATTCCGATAGCTATTCCGATAGTTATTCCGACAGCTATTCCGATATAGATGTTCACCTAAGCTCCAAAAGCAGCGTCACCAGAATGAATCAACCAATTCATCTAATGGGTTCGTAGTTGACCTAACCAACGGAGACGCGAAGAAGGCTATTCTTTCCACCAACCGAATTCACCTATTGGCAAAGAACCTGACGCACTTACCGGCGAACCAGTCCGAAACACTATTTTCACCATCATTTCCCGAATATCTCGCCATGATTATATAATATCTCAAAATTCGAAACCTTATTCATCCGCTCGTTCCGACCGACAACCATCCCAGAGTAATACAAGAAGTCAACAAACTTCACGCTCGAGTAATCAATTTAGAGAATATGGTGCAAAATGTACCAGCTTCAGCAACATCACCGACACCAACAGTACCATCAGTAACAGCACCAGTACCCTCAACAATTCATGTCTCAACATCTCATTCTGTACCTCGAGTATAAACATCGTACTATGTATCGTTCTATCTATTTTATCTTCGTTCGACATAGCAATTATGTAATCTCTAATGTTTTAGAGATTATATATTCTTGTTCTAACGGTAAATCAAATGAGATTAATATCATATTAACTCATTAAATCCATGATTACATCTGAAGAGGATATATATGTAAGTATATTTTCATAAAGATTGTAATTAAAAATTCTTTCGTACAAACTGTTAATGGTGAAAATATTTTAACGGGTAGGTAATACCCGAGGAATATTTAGATTTCACATTAATAAGTTAAACTGTACATTCTTCGAATCTGATTCAACAATCATTTACTATCATATTTACATCCACCGATATACAAATCCGTTCACCACAGAATAACCATATTCATCCAATTTCAAATTTGGATTTTGATTTATCAGAATCCAACAAGTGGCATAATGAAGAAATAATGGACACAATAAAAATTGATTAGAAACAGACTAATTAACAATATGAAATTTTGTTAAGAAACCACGCTAACAAGATCCTAGCTAACTGTTCCTAGCTAACTGCTCCTAGCTAACTGGTTACATTTTATTTATCGCAATTTAATTATCGCAATTTACATTCTCGCAATTTTATTTATCGTCATTTAATTTCTGTTATTTATTTTACGCACTTTATTTATCGTCATTCTGTTATTTACGCATTTTAAATATCGGGACACGTATACAATGTTTTGACATATCATATCGACGCATCTATATATATTATTTGGAATCACCATAGACACTCTATATGCAGTAATGATCGAGTTCCCTATACAGGGTTGAGGTTGATTCTACAATAATATATATAGTTTGAGTTGTGATCGAGTCTGAGACGTATACGGGTCACGACACGTATTAATTAATACGAATATTATATATTAAACTATATATGAATTATTGGACTGTCAACTGTGGACTATCGACTGTGGACTAATAACATTGGACAATTAAAATGAATTAAAATATTGATTATAACATATGAAACTAAACAATTTTTCAAGTTGCCACTTGATTTCATCTTAAACTTCATTTGTATCTTGACGATTCCAATCTGCGTTCAAACCTTTCATGATTTTTGGAAATACCTCAATCGATAGGATGAACCAACGGCACTTCAACTACGGAAGAAAAGATTGGTGCATAAAGTGATACACCTGAAAACACTCGAAACCTGAGTAAACATTTAACACATATCTGTACTAGTTCCTTTGGCGTTGTTATTACCGAAATTAACTTTGTAATCCCTTTCAAAGTAGCAAATTTTATCACAGCTCCAACAAGTCAACTTCGACTTTTCAGTCGGACTAGCCTTACTATAACCTTGATATATATGCGCGCTCTTTTATTGTTGTCGGGAAATCTTTTATATTCTACCATATTACCAGCAGATGTACCAGCAACCTCATAGCTCCTTGGTTTAAATCCCTCCGACGAATCACTATATTTATCTATTGAAGTCTCATCATCTACTCATCTGCATCTGATAACAAGAATTGCCGTACCAAATACTGAGAATCAGCAATCAGTATTTTGAAATCTCGCAGCATGTCTACATCAACAGTTATATGTAAACATATAACATTTATCTCTTAGAATTATGATCTTCCATTCTGAAATTCTGAAAAGCACCCAGTCTACAAATCAATACCATAAATTCTAAAAAAAGCTGATTACAGCAGCAAAAACTGTACACGACCTTAACCGTCGAAAGTTGATGATAAAGAATGGAGTATTGGAAACACTCAATAGAAAATTTAGTACCGAAAAGCGGATTATGCGAAACTATGAAGGAAGCCGTGGACAAATCACAAAGAATAAGTTTGACTTCAAAGAATTCAACTGATTCAATGCCTGCTAAAGTCTTTAGCGAATATCTTGCTCCTTACTCTAAACCCTTGCGGACAATAGTTTCTATCATTCTCTGATCTTAAATATTCTGTGGTATTATCGTATCTTTCATTATAAATATCCTCGATATTTCTGAATATAATTTTCATAACTAATCTTATCTGAAATCATTAATCTCTTCATGCTATCAGTGTTACATCATATAGAAACTGTTAGTTTCTATATTCTGTAAACTTTCGAACTTAAAATATGAATGTTATTGAAGTAATGTTGGGAACTAATGCATGAGTTAGTATAATATAATGACACTTGATCAACGTGATTATATTACAGTAAGTCATGCTGAGTTTCTAATGAAACATGATAATTCACAGATCATAACGTCATCATGTGCCATGTTACACGACTCTTACATTCTGTTAAATCTATGATCATGTCAAGAACATATTTTCTTGATAGTCCTATATTTTCCTTGAATTCTGGTAATTTGACAAGTCAGATTGTGCTATTACCATTTTCTTCTTAAAACATTAACAATGTTCATTCTGAAACATATATCTGCGAATTCTGGACCATTACAAGAGATGCCCAATCGCAAGAAGAAGAAACGAAGGGACAAAGCTCCGAAATAGAAATTGGAGTATAAATCGCAGCAAAAAGGAGGGAGTATTAAATGTGAATGACAGTGATTATAGGAGACAGGAATAGAGACATTGAAATATAAGGGAGAATATAAGGCCCAACAACAACACCGAAATTACAAACTGTGGATATCAGTGCGTATAGCAATATAAAGACACGGGAGGATTATAAATACAATAATCCCTAGAACATAGTAGAAATAAACAGATTCATCATGTGGAAGTTGGAAAAGGAGAATGATTGTTACGACAGTCAGGATAAGGACAAGGATTAGAACTGAATTAAGCATTTTCACAATCTTTTGGATGTATGAACTAAGAAAGAAAGTATAAAAATGGTGAGAATAACGGAACGGAAGAGCTTAATTTATAATGGAAATATCAGACAGAGTAATCGTGGCAGATCACCGTATTTAATTATAGAGATCTTAATTTCCTTACTAGCCGAAGAATCGAATCTTTTAGATTTCGAAGATTTTCTTTAAATCCCTTGAATTCCGGAATTCAACCCTGACTCTGTCTAAAGTTAAGATGAATCTTTACTTTCCTATTTCACTCTTTGATGATAGTTTCATTCGTGCTCTTCGAATAATTGAATTATTTTATTTGTATTACTCAATGATGATAAAACTCTATTTATCAACTCATATTCGTCATGAAAATATATTTATTATTAGCCATGACCACCTCACTCAAATTTCGGGACGAAATTTCTTTAACGGGTAGGTACTGTGATGACCCGGGAATTTCTGACCAAATTTAAACTTTAATCTTTATATGATTCCGACACGATAAGCAAAGTCTGTAATGTTGAGTCTCAAAAATTTTGAAAATTATATTCATGTAATCAATTACCCTGCGACTATGCTCAACGATTCACGAACAATTAATTGTAAATAGATATGTGTGTATATAGATATAAATAATAATTTGAATTATAATTTGAAGTATTATATGTTGTTGTTATTAAAATTATTTATGTGAAATAAAAATAAAAATAGGATATTATCATAATTATTATTTAAAATATATCTATATATATAAAGAAAGTATATTAAAAATAAATATTAAATGATTGTAATACTTGTTTGATGTTTCGATTGATATAAAGCAAGTTAAATTCAAACTTATATAAAATAAACGGTGATCCGGAAATGAGATCTATAAATTTTAGGCTTACTAAAAATGTATTTAGGATCTAGTTATTTAATTTTAACACTTTTTATATTTTACCCATAAATGAGAGGGACAGTTGATGTAATTTTCATTTAATTAATTAGTGATCGAATTTTATACCATAGTGACTGAAATAAATAAATATAATTACTATAAAAATATGGAATTTTTCTGAAGACTTTTTATTCGCCACTGAGTGAACAACGGGGCACGAAATAGTAGTCCGTGAAAACTGTCGGTAGAATCAGCCAAATGAATGGCTGCTTTACTATTCTAAATTGCAATCCATGATTCTTAAATCAATGATTCGATTACTGTTTAACTAGTGGATTATTACTATATTAATTTTATATAGTATTTTATTAATCCATGAAACTGAATCTCTTTCTATATCTCTATATCCCTTTTCTTTTATATATGCATACTGCATATTACGGAGTAGTTGATAACACCCATCTTTATGAATCAAACTTTTACTAACCGTTTATTATTTAGATCGAACAAAGCAATGATCGAAACCTTATTGTGTTATCACTATTCGTGCAGCCATGAGCACCTTTGAATCAAACCCATAACCATCTTTACAAACCCCCACGATCACACCCAAAAACAACTCATAAACAAGTGTGTTACTACTCGTCTTGACTGCTACCGGTCGAAAACAACACCATCTTCAAAACTTGTTTTTGCAAATACAACACATATCTTCTTTCTCTGCTATGTTATTTATCTTCTATTTTCTGTACGATGGAAGTATTTTAAGATGAAATAGAAACCCATTAATTCTATTACTAATATTCGACAACCATAATCCTTGTTTATCAACACATCTGCTATCGTCAAAAGATTCCTATGCTTCACCTTTCCAACTGTCTCGACTTATCTACCACAACCACACACCAACCACTTCAAACCTATCTAAACCGTCAAGCTTGGCTAAACTATTTTATGTTCTATTTCTTTTAAAACCCGTCGAGAACCAACCAAGAACCACCACTATAAGCTAACCGTCACCATCATCTATCACCACCTTTCTATTTCCATCGATCACGAGAACCATCACCTCCTGCTAACCATAAATCATCACTCATCATGATCACTTCCATGATGTTGGGTTTCTGTTTAAACCATCGCCACCACTTCATTTTCCTCCTTCTGCGAAACCACTTGCAGTATATATATATATATTTTTTTTTGCTACGGCTGCTGTTATAAAGTACTAACATTTATGATTGAAGAAAGTGGGAATATTGGGTGTAAAGCAAGCAAAGTGGAAGATGACCCTACTGCTTTTACCTGCACTCGTTTTTTTTATTTTATCTCAAGAATCGAGTCCTATGAATCCCAAATCACTTAAATATAGTTGAGCCTGGATTCAACAACCCTTTGGTTGGGCTTCTTATAACGACTAAATGGACTAGGCTTATAATATTGGGCCACAACTGCCACTTGCCTTGATCTAACACTCAAAACAGGCTATCATTACTTACACACTTCTGTTTCTAATTCTATTCGAGAATCACCCAAACAATACGGTACGTTCATAATCATATTTCTGCTTAACTGCGATTTAACAACCCCAAGAAACCATTTAAGCAACTAAGCTTTTGCTTCTGTTTTGTCATTTTCGAACTCCATAAACCGAAAGAAATAGAACCGTGATTTGTTGCTGTTTTAATCATGATCATGATTACGAAAGAATGATAACGATAACAAGAATGATGGAGTACGAACAGGAAGAAAATGATGATCGTGTTATGATAATTGATTCGTGATTTTATGTGTTAATGTTAATGATTCGAATGAAAAGATGAACGGGATCGATTATAATGATGATGATGGTGAGCCTGTGTATGATTTCATGTTGATGATGATAATGAAATTTTGAGGAAGAGAATACCGGTTTTGTATGTGTTAATTAGTTAACTGCGCGAATTATTACAAGAATGGTCTATTGGTTCAACGGTTAGGGGCGTTTGTGTTTAATTGATAGATCCCGGGTTCGAGTCCGGGCAACGATATTTTTTTAGAAAAAGCTGTTCTTCAAAGGTAGTTTTCTATTTTTATTATTATTATTATTATTGTTATTATTATTATTATTAATCATAGTTGTTACTATATAAATAAAATGGTTAATATTATTATCACTTAGTTATTATTATGTAATATCATTAAAGTGTTATTAGTAGTATTATTATTACTATAAATGTTAAAATAAGTATTATTATTATTATTGTTACTACGAATTGGGTTATTGTTGTTTTATATATATTAACATTGTTGTTATTATTATTGTTAAACTTATCATTATCATTAAAAGTATTATTACTAAAAATTATAGAATTATCATTATTATTAACATTAATATTATTATCACTATCTATTGTTATTATTAATAGTATTATTATCATAATATAAAAATTATTATTTTATCAAACAAATGATATTTACATAAAAATATATTTATTACATACCTAAAATAATATTACATACTTTTATACTTTTAATCAAAATGTTATTTTAAAATTAAAGTGTTACATAATATTTAAATATATTGTACATTATAAGTAATAATATGATTATATTTATATAAATATTAATCTTAATACATTATAATAAATATATGTATATATAAAAACTTAGCCGATTAATATTATATGTGTTAATAAATATACTGGTTATAGGTTCGTGAATCCGAGGCCAAACCTGCATTGTTCAGTTTCGTCATATGTATTTTTTCTACAAAATACAGAAGGTGAGTTTCATTAATCCCTTTTTAAATGCTTTTGCAATATATATTTTTGGGACTGAGAATACATGCGCTGCTTTTATAAATGCTTTATGAAATAGACACAAGTAATTGAAACTACATTCTATGGTTGGATTATCTAATCGAATATGCCCTTTTTTATTAAGTCTGGTAATCTAAGAATTAGGGAACGGACACCCTAATTGACGCGAACTCTAAAGATAGATCTATCGGGCCCAACAAGCCCCATCCAAAGTACCGGATGCTTTAGTACTTCAAAATTTATATCATGTCCGAAGGAGGATCCCGGAATGATGGGGATATTCTTATATGCATATTGTGAATGTCAGTTACCAGGTGTTCAATCCATATGAATGATATTTTTGTCTCTATGCATGGAACGTATGTTTATGAGAAATGGAAATATGAAATCTTGTGGTCTATTAAAATTATGAAATGATTATTTATGTTAAACTAATGAACTCACCAACCTTTTGGTTGACACTTTATAGCATGTTTATTCTCAGGTTTGAAAGAAATCTTCCGCTGTGCATTAGCTCATTTTAAAGATATTACTTGGAGTCATTCATGACATATTTCAAAAGACGTTGCATTCAAGTCGTTGGAGTTCATTAGAGATTATTACTAAGTAAATGACAGAATAGGTCATTTATAGTTTGGATATTATGAAATGGTATGCATGCTGTCAACCTTAGATGTAATGAAAGATCGTCTTTTCAAAAATGAATGCAATGTTTGTAAAATGTATCATATAGAGGTCAAATACCTCGCGATGTAATCAACTGTTGTGAATTGTTTATAATCAATATGGATTTCGTCCTGATGGATTAGGACGGGTCTTCACACGTTAGAGTTTAACTTTTTAAAATCATCAATTTTAATATTTGAAACTCGTTGCCGGTTTTATTTAATGTTTTTATCAAAAACATTTAACATATATTATAATCAATAGTTAAATATAAATGCGTAAAATAAAACACAATCATACATCACACACACATAGCCTAGCCCAAAAATCCTATGCTTAATCTCATGAGCCGACATGGGATCAAGAGGTCAAACTAAGGGTAATATCGTAGCTCCCACTTAATTCAAGAATCAAGTGAAAACTTGACAAACGTCATCGTTGTCAAATTAACATGTTCGCCATCGTCTAAGTCAAACTCCACGTTGCATCTTTATCTTTAATCTTCATCTTATTACCTTTATTTAAAATTAAAAAATATAACTAATCTAATACTTTTACAATTTAGAATAAACTTAAATACAATACTATGAAAATGAAAAATAAATATAATACAACTTTAGCTTCAAAATGGCCTTTCTAATAAAATAAATAATCAACATGACATAATATTACCGTAATCAACAATCACAATAATCATACATAGGTCGGGGCATTATGGGCTATGTGTGCAATCACAATTTTAATAACTACATTATTAAAACCTACATATGGCTTGTCCATGGTTACAATTCATGTGTACAACCATGGAATAGAACAATCGACAATTATAATAAATATTCAAGCCATAACAATTAAATCTACAATTTAAAATAGTGATATTCTTTCAATTATATTTGTGCGTCATGAGGTTAAGTCTAGATCAACCGAGTTGACTTTAAAAACCAAAAAGGTTTCAACTTTCACCAATATACCACAAAGCTAAATCTAAAGAATAGTCACACGGCAATTAAGATGGTGTACAAGCGGCTCGGATACCACTGTTGAAAAACCGTGTGTACTTTTAACAATTCAGATTAACGCAGCGGATAGTTAAAATAATAATCTTTTATTATTTGTGAACAAAATTTTACAAGATTAAATATTCACTTATTTAATGAAACATGCACACGATTAATCTTTCCCAATGATCCAGTTACACCATAATAATTGTCATGAATATAAAATAAAAGAGGAGTTAACGATATACCTTTCTTGGAGAAATTGATGAGACGGAGAGAAACTTACGATCGAAAGTATGATCGTCTCTTTGGATAGTCCACACTACACTTCAAACAATGCCAATGGATGCTAGTCCAAACCCAAGTAACTAATTAATATAATCAAATTATATTAATCAAATAGAATAGATAAATAATACTCTCGTATAGTAATCTAAAGAAAATAGAAGTGTTTGATTCTTTTTCATTCGTCTGCCTTACCCTTCCAAAAACCAATCAATGCTTATATTTATAATATATGTGTAAAAGTAAATATTGAATTGTGAAGTCCGTGAAACAAAATGCGTACAAAGTTATTTTGTTTCTATCTATATTTAGATTCCCAAAATCTATATTTCGTTTGATTTTATTTTAAAAAATCGTATTTCTCAAATACTTTAGGGGTATGTTATGTAACTTATAATTAATAATTTCTATCACGTCGCTTTCATGTGAATAGTAAATTAATTAATTTCGTTTCATTTACTATTCATATTAATAGTAAATGAATTAATTTCGATTTACTATTTTGTTACTTGAGTAATATATATACATCATATATATATTTTATTTGACGTTTCGGTGTATATGTGTGTGACCCCGAAGGCTCAAATGAAGTTGGGCATATAGTTATATGTTGTACCTTGCACATTAATCCTACATTTGTAACCCGAAAGCTCTCGCCGCATCGCGCGGGCCGGTTCGGATCTTGTTCTCTATAAAATTTAAGTTTGGGCCTATACCCTAAATTTTAAACAAAAAATAAGGTTAGCCCAATTGATAACAACTAAGGTCTCTATTACATATAGATAAAAAGTATATGTGAATTTACTCCACTGCTCATCACCATAGTCACTCGTTGCCATCATCTGCTTGTGTTCTTGTAAGTTTTTTATTCTTACTTTTTTCATTTTTTTTTTATTTTTTTTATTTGTGTGGTTAATTGATATTCTTTAAATTAATGATACGGAGTAGTTTACATAGATTTTTTCAAGCATTTTTGTCATTTAGAAATGAACTAGTCCGGGTCCGGCCCGCGCGATGCGGCGGGGACTTTCGGCCTGCGTATTCATATTTAACGTAGCTTTATGTAATTACCGAAGGGAAAACGGCCCATGTGTTAAGCGTCGTTGTTGGTGTTGTCGTCTTTACTATTTTTTAAAATCTGTCCGGTTCGAACGTAGTTAGTTTCGTTTTGTTGATAAAATTATTTCGAGTCTGACGGTGATGGCGAAAAAAATATAACTCGCGGCGAGCAGGAAAATATGGGTTGTCGTTGTTTTTAGTGTTTTTTTAAAAAGTGTACGTTTCAAACGTACTTTTTATCATTTTGTTCATAAAATTATTTCGAGTATGACGCTCATGTCGAAAAAATTTAACTCGCGGCGAGCGGAAAGATACGGTATGTCGTTATGTTTAGCGTTTTTTGAGAAGTATCCGTTTCGCGTATTGTTAGTCCCGTTGGGTTCGTAATATTTTTTCGAGTTGAACGGTGGTCTCGGAAAAATTTAACTCGCACCGAGCGAGAAGATATGACCCGTTATAAATTCGGGTGGAATTAGTTTCTTTTATTTTAATAAAATTATCTACTTACACTTTTTACCCTTGAAAAAGTGTAAACTCGAGGGGCCATTGTGTAAATGTAGCTGAAGTTGAGGGACCGTTTGTAATGTGAACGCAAACTCAAAACGACAATTTGATGTAACTGAAACGACGTAACCGACCACCACTTTTAGTAAGTGTTAAATTAAAAATTAATATTAATATTAATATTAATTAATATTAATATTAACATTAATGATACGGAGTCATAGTGCACATAGTCACAGACTAATGATACGGAGCAATTTTGTCTACTATGTATACATAATATATTCCACTATGTACTATTAATTTATGATTTCATATATTGTATTATTTGAAGTTAATTGTCAAATTTTGTCAAAGTTATATTATTAACTAGAATGTGGTCTGTTGCACGCTTCGCTGAGCATGTTTTTTTTGCATGGTTTACATTCAGTTTTAGCATTCATGAATTAATACATATACTTTACACACATATAGCATTACATTTATCATCACATAGATGTACATTTATCAACACACTTCTTAGAGAACTATAAACAAACAAATACACATAGTCAACCCTCTTCATTAAAAACACCATTGACTATATAATTGAATATTTAGACATGAATATCATTTGAAAAAATATAATAACAAAACTCGGGATGTAGAAAAAATGGAAATGCGGTTCATGTCCTCTATCACCCTCAAGTCATTCACCACTACCAGTGCCGTAGTAAAACCACCACCACCAGAAACTTTTTTCCAGTCATCTTTGACAAAAAAAACATATTAAAGACCTGCAGATGCACACAATGATAATGAAACCTAGATGAAACGGTTCGGACAACATAAATGCCGAAACAAAATAACGACCTACGATTACCTACAAAACAAAAACCACCACCATCAAACGATAAATGCGCAAACAAAATAACGACAAAGAAACAGAGAATGACTAAGATTGATGACACGCTTACTTTACCACCTAACATTAAAAAAAAAAACAACATTAAAAACAAAAGGGCATAAACAATACAAAATGAAGCTTACCTACTATTTAATGCAAATAAAACATACATTGGCAATTAGTCAAGGATACAAATTAGCCAACGAAACAAATCATTTTTGCAAAAATTTCCTGAAGGAAATACACATACGTTAATCATCCAAGATTCTATTCTAGTTACAAGTAGCAATAGTTAAAATCGGTATAAATTCAGCTACATGTTTGGGACCTAATGATTTTTTTTCCCACAAAAAGCATAGGTAATATACAGAGGCCAACACACAGATTGCTACAAAGACATACCTTTTGACAAAAGAGTAATTGGAGCCTCATATTGTGACTCAAAAAAGCATTTTATTTGTAGAACTGACAAATAAACCTTGTTCTTTGAACCATGCTAAATCTTTCGACAAAAATTGTGCCCTGATATAGTATTCCTAAATTCACCATCTGCAATGAAAAACCAAAGAAAAGAATAGATTGGACTTGTGACATTACAAAAAGGTTCCATGTATCGCGCTACACTGCCTATGTAATGCATTGTAACCCGTTCCTATAAAATGTTGCTATTGTAAAGCTGTTCATGATCTAGTATGTAAGTTGTTGCGTGATTCATTCCCAAGCAACTGATTTCAGATTTAATTGCAGGGAACCTTGCTAAATGAACTCCAACTTCAGAAAATATAGTATCAATCATACAAACAATAACTTGAAACTAACCTTGTCATGCATACCCTCAATATGAGATTCATCTTTTGTTGCATAAAGGGGGAAAGCAAATCATATCGGCCTGTTAGCAATCTTATCCATCACCAGATTTACTAAAACTTTATAGATTTAACGTTAATAGATCATAACTCCAGCTTAGAAATACTTGTACGAACATAATGGTAAGGGACTACATGGAAAGCATTAAACGTGGCAAAGTGGGAGGGTCAGATAGTTTGAGAAGGAAGTAAAAATGGGTCAGTTAGCTCATATATGGGTCTTTATTTCACAATATATTTGTAAATACATACATGGAGTTATGGACATTTAAAAGTCACAAATGAAATCGAATATGAAGATCTACAGGAATACAGTTTGTATAGAAGCTAAAAGTTATCTAAAAACATTCAAAAAAGGATAAAATAAATAGCGAATTAAAACTTTAAAACTTGATAAAACTCGTGAACATAATATCAATAATACAAATGTAAGAAGGAAAACCAACATTTGAACCATTCCAAAAGGATCCTTACTTTCAAAGTAACCACACTTCAGTCGAAGGGCTGTTTTTGGGAGCAATCAAATATCCATCAACTAAACAAATAAACTATCAGTAATCTCTGCACAAACTTGAACATAAGTTACCCCATATAGTAATGCAAATATGTCGGTATATATATATGATTGTATATATATAAAAAATATATAATGTTATACACATATCTATCTCAATAGAACCAAAAACAGAGCTTACTTTTTTCTGTGATTTACTTCTTTGCTGCTATGCTAAATTTCTTTGCAGAACCTTTTTACATCTTTTGGTTTTGTGACTCTTGATCACTATTCAAATTGACCAAGAGCACACATATTCACCATCACAACTTCGATTAGCTAGAAAAATGCAACAAACAATTAAATATAAGTAAACCTTGCAAAAGAACGGACATGTGAAACTTATAAAACTTCAAATGTCATCTCCAGAAGCAAAACATAACAAATGTATGTGCAATATTACATAAAACCCTAACAAAAGAAAACCCTAACTTTTCAGATTCAAACCCTAACCTTTGAACATCTTCGATCGGTAAAGTTATAACAACCATCTAAAAAAGGATAATCACACAAAAAGAAACCCTAACCTGTGATCGTCCATCCACACCACCACGAATATCCGTCGTGTGCCGCCCTGTAGCAAAATTTGTACGGTTGTGCTCGGAAATTCGCCTCGGATTTTTTGGTGGTGGTGTCGTCGCCTAATAAGGCCGCAAACCACCGCAGTTGACCATGAAAAGAGAGTGGTGGTGCTTGATTTTTCAACAGAGAGAAGGAATCGGTGATTTTGCCTACTCCTTAATCCAATCAACCCTATATTGTACCTCGTTCTTTGATGCAAAATTATCAATTATTATTGTCTGCAAAACAGAAATGTAATCGGAACAGCCAAACAACTTTGCCATTGCCATCACTATCTATGAAGCAAAAGGGGAAATTAGGGCAAAATAAGTAAATACACAGCTAAATACATACAGTCGACCATGTAAAAAGGCAATAGCATCACCATCGCCATCGCCAAAGGTGAAGCAAAAGATGAAATTGAGGCACCAAAAATAAGTGCGCACCCAAGAATCTCCATCTCCGCCGGTTCATCGCCATCAGATAAAGGGAAAGAATCGACATGTTCATCCATCCGTCGCCATCGGTAAAGCATAAAGGGAAGTTAGGGGCAAAAACGGCAAGTTTTTAAGGTATTTTTTTAGCGACATGTTAAGCACAAAACGACATGCCCTTGTTGGGCTGTTATACTTATTATAGAATATAGAATTACATATATATGATATATGATTTTACCTTTTATGCTTTTAGGTTAAACGTGGTTCAAAAAGAACAATGTTTGATTTTTTCAAGCCAACAAATGTTATTCATCTAAAACTAGAGTTGCGACATTATGAGCTAGACGTGCCTAATGATCTTGAATTAAAAAAGATTCAAACGGTTGCTGAGTTATGCAAAGGCCTACAAGAAACTGAGAGGTCGGATAGGTACCCTTTGCTTGATAGATTAATTTGTCTTGTATTAACTCTTCCGGTTTCAACCGCAACAAGTGAAAGAACTTTCTCATTAATAAAAATTGTTAAAACAAGACTTCGTAGCACCATGAGTGACGATTATCTAAAAAACTCTATGATTCTTTACATTGAAAGAGATATTGTAGAAAGAATTTCTACTGAGGAGATAATAGATGATTTTGTTTTCAAGAAACCTAGACGTGTCCGACTTCAAATCTAAGGTATTTTTTTAAAACAGCTTACTTTTTTTGTGTATGTTTTATAATTATTTAACTTATGCAATTGTTTTAACAAATTATTACTACTAAAAGGTTATTCAATGAGACTAGGAATCGACGTTGCAAGAATTAATCTATTTTTTTGAAGATTTGTTATGGAAAAACTTATTAACGAAGTATTACTATATCTCATATTTCTTTTGAAAAACTTATTAGTGTAAAAGATTTGTGAAGTATTACTATATCTCATAGTTATGACGTATATATGAAAATTTTATTTTGGTATTAATTTTTTTGTGAAATATATCCCCTATTCGTAAATTCTGACTTCGCCTCTGTACCGTTAGATATAGCACATTTGATACATTTTTGTTAGGTTGTGTTTTTTTCTCAAAAGTGGGCAGAAGAAATTAGCATATAGAGGAACAAATAAACTTGGTCAAACGTAGCCAAATGTTCATTATTATGCATAACGTGTTATTAGAAAACGGAAAAGATGGTTGTAGGTCAACCCAACATGTTCGTTTAGACCCATTGTAATCTAAACTCCTACTATTTATGTAATATCCCGTAAAATCAACATCATAACTTTGATAGTATTTAAAATACTACGGAGTATATCTTTTAAGAGAATAACTATTCAGGAATAATAAATTACATGTATCTAAGTTTAGTATAATTAATTTATCTTAAGTGTGTTTTTCACTAAAGTTAACATAATTTAAAATATTAATTGCATTATCACATGCTTAATGAATTATTAAACTATGTACTTTTTAGTTAATTCACTTTATAATCTATAAGTTTTAACATTGAGTTCTTTTTATTGTAAGCTTAACAACCAGATTCAATGTATGATTGGACTTTGCATCTTATATAAGTCTAGAGTGAGGAATTATAATATGTTAGTCTTTGTAAATTATGTCAAAACCGTGTCTCCAAAACCCTCCAACCAAAACATTCTCAATATCAGTCCCGAACACCTATGAAATCAGTCTCCAGCGGCCATTTATGCCCCAAAAAGGTTACAAACAGCCTAAAAATGTCTCGAAACATCCCGGTAAAGAACATGTGTGAGTGTGGCGAGTGGTCGGTGATTCGTATCATGTGTCACTCATTCCATGTGGTTTTACATGTCTCGTTAAATCCCATTTAAGTTGTTATTTCATCGAGGGCTCAAATATTAAGTCATGTGATTCATGACAAGAGTTAGACAGAATAATTGGGTAGACACGTTATTTTAAAATGAATAGCATTCCATGTTATAAAACATTTTAAATAATAGTCAAATGCTTAGGTTCATTTTTATTAATTCTTTCAAACATCTTTTGAAGTCCATTAGTTTGTTGTAAATTTATTTGAAAATTTATAATTTTAAGCTATTTAGAACGATCATTTAAAATGTGCCTAAGAGTAACCTATCCATGAGGGTTAATGAGCGCTTTATTGTGACACCGATAATGTAGCATCGACTGTAGCGGTATATTTTGTTATATCTACGACGTCTCTTTTTGACTACCCGGTAGTTGATACGAGCTCTTTGTTATTGCATTATTATAGGAGGTGTGTGGATCGGTCCTAGCTTTTTTGTTTGTTTGATGGTGGACGTGTATCGTAGTGTCATACGAAACGTTTGCACCTATATGAATGATTACTGTATTATCTAGCCTATGATTTGATACTTTGCTACATATTAGTTTGACTCTTAGTGCGTTATTTTACGAAATTTGTGTCTCTCTATACAATGGTTTGATACAGTGATATTTTTGGTATTTTGGATCTACCTATTTGTACGTCGCTCTGAAAATAAGTCTATTTTGAAAATAAATTTGGGTTGAAATTAGTCTTTGCATGTCATACTATACTCTTGTTTTTATTATATCTGTTCATTGATCTTTGGCTCAGTTGTATTCCGTATTTTTTTCCTTCATACGACAGGTGCGTAAGGGGGTGTTGGGAACAAGTGAAAAAGTGTAGAGTAGAGTGACTTAGTACCTTTGACTTAGAGATTTTTTTTCCAAGATTTAGTACTTTATTTTGGATTAGTAGTAAACTTGAATAAGTTTGTTAACTTTCTTTTTTTACTATGATTTGATATGAATAAATAAAATAACACTCTTTTGTCTTTTAAGTTACTTTTATATGATTTATTGGATTTAGTATGATAGGGTTGTTACATTTAACCCCCTTACCAACCTTCCGGAGACCTTCATCTTGCCAATAATCCATGGTTGAAAAACTCGGAACTCAGGGAGAACTCGGTCGAAAATTCTTGAGGAGTTCTCGGCAACTCGGGGAGAACTTGAATTTTGACATACGTTGAACATTTTGTTTTTTAATATAAATATATTTGTTCTGATATAAATTCTAATAGACTATGACAAATTCGCCGATTTTTTTACCGAGTTGCTGAATTGTTGATCGAGTTGTCAAGTTACATTTATCATACATATCATATATCGAACAAAAATTTCTACATGAATTTTTTTTTAGATAGGTAAAGTAATAACTAAACCAAAATTAATAATTATTCATCTAGAAATCTCACTATATCAATTTCATTTTATTCTTTATAAGTCGTATTTAAAATCAATTTTATAGCTCATCTAATAGTATATTAGATGAATCTAATTTTCCTTAATTTTCATTTGCATTCTTAATTTCCCTCGAAAATTAGGGGGTAAATCTTGGATCAATATAATCAATGACTAAGATTATAAACGCGGGATAATCAGATGCGATTGGATCTTACAATTATATGTGATTGTAATATCCAATCACATGTGATTGTATAGATTTCAACCAATATATGCCAAATCTTCTTAAAAACTAATCATACAATTATAAAAGAACGGAAATACTTCTATGTTTGAAAATAAATAAAACACTATATATAACGTCCATTATGTTCGTGTGTCAAATGTCTTTTTAGGTGTTTGGCTAGGCGTGTTTGTTTTGTTGGTTGTTTAGTGGGTTGCAAGCCGCTCTTGTAACATTGTGCTTATTGTACTCATTCTTTTATTATTTTAATAATATTCATCGGGGTAACCCTTTACCAAAAAATATATATATAATGTTAACTAAGAAATACATATAGGTGTTTTTTTACATTTTTACGGCGAGTGTTTAGACATTATGTAATACTCCCTATATGGAACCACATACAACTTTATTTGCCCAAAAGACAAAATGATATGAGTAAATAACATATTAATGTCAGTTTATATGAAAAATAACCACAATCAAATCTTAAATATAAGTATGTTATAAATATTCATTTTAATTAAATATTTTTAATACGTAGATTATGAATCAGTTACATAATAATCAATTCCCAAGGTCTTTGAAAATGCCAATCAGAATTCGGAAATGGAGAATTATGTCTAGATACATAAAGTCCTTCTGGAGTTACTAACCAATAACAATGTTGTGTACCCAACAAGAATTTATAACGATAACAAAGCTTGTAGATATGCTTATCGTACAATTTTAATGTTACATTTTTGGAACCCCAATTGAGTTCACCATCATACCACTCATGAACATTGGGACAAAAGTACCAATCGTAAGTTTGCTCGAAAGACAGATTTGACCTTACATCCACACCATAACCATGAACATAAAGTCCTATATCATCAGGGATTGCATTGGTAACAAGCATATGCCATTCAGACACTAGAATGCAATTCGCCGAAGAATTTGT